>NW_026594394.1:0-12373 GCF_907164565.1 Psammomys obesus
ACACACACACACACACACACACACACACACACACACACACACACACACTGATTTCTCCATGACCACACTGGCAACATACCTTCTGGGAGGTGACATGGAAAGCTGTCATCAGTTTGACAATGCAGTCTATTGAAACTTTTTTTAAAATTTAAACTTACTTTTTAAAAGTTATTCATCTTAATTTTCAATCATAGCCTCCTCCCTCATCTCCTACCTGCCTCACTCTCCCTCCCTTTTTCCCCCTCCTGTCTTCCCCTAGTTCTCAGAAAGGGGGGAGTCCTCCCCTCCTACCTACTGACCCCGGCCTATAAAGTCTCATCAGGACTGCCTGCATCCTATTCCTCTGGGACCTGGTAAGGCTGCTCCACCAGGGGGAAGAGCAGACAACACAGTCCATGTCAGAGACAGCCCCTGGTCCCAAGCTTCAATGTCTAGATGTCTCAGTAATAAGTACAGGGTTTTCAGTAGTGATGTATTTTTAAATTCACACAGAAAGTTGATAAATTGCATTATGCTTGTGGGGGAGGCAAATAAGAGCCAAATTAAGCTATAGTGAAATCACACTGTTAAACAGATGTAGAATTAAAGCATAATTAATATAAACTGCAGGCATGCAATGGCTTTTCACAGGTGGTGTTCAACTCTTAAAGAATAATTAATGAAGTATATCAAGGAAGTTAAGGCAAGGAAATGCAAACTCCTTGGAAGCAGACAGATGTTTATTGACAGCTTAAATCAGCCTGCATTAGTTCTGTGATATGGAGCAAATTCCTTGCCCTTTTGCAGCTGGACTTTCCTTGTATTATAATTTAAAGGGCTCTGCAGGCCTTCTAATCACAGTTTTCCTTGTCATTTTCTGTTTGTGAAGTATCTTTCATCACTTCAATCCTTTGCTTGAGACTCATGTATCTAACTGCTCACTAAGCCCTGCTCCCACAACTTCACCCACACATGTCAAAGTCAAACTGTGAATCCCTCTCAAAAATTCTTTTCCAAGCAGAATTTCTTGTATTTTCTGACTTAGTGTCTGACACCACCTTCCAATCAGCCACATAAGTAAGGAGAGAGAGAGAAGTCTCTTCTGTCTCTTCAACTAATTATTAAGTGCAAAGATTTTCAGCCTTCAGTATATTCAACTCCCTACTTCCTCTTCATATATACGATTGACATCTACTGTGGGTTTGCTTTTCATCTGTATTATTTGAAACCTGGTTTCAAATGATTTCTTTGAGTCAGTTTATTGGGTTGAGCAAAGCCATTCAGCTATTTCCAGCTCTTTCTTTCTTTTTTTTTTTTTTCATTCAGCTCTTTCTTAAGGCATGCCATTGTAATGCCAGGGCTTTGCTGAAAGTCTTCTGTGATTTCCAAGGTCATGTAATCCACAGTGCAAGTTCATTTGCATTGCATGGAACAGTGACATGGGCCGGCCCTGTCATTCATCACACCCCCTTTACTTCCTGCATGAATAATTTCTGTTTCATTGAAGTTCATCTTGTTTCCAACTGTTATACTTATGGTAGCTCTTCCTCTTTGCTGGTATTCCTTTTCTTTGCCTAGAATGTGCTCTCTTTCTCCGTTTCTTTCTCTCACACACAAACACACACATACATTCATTATATATTCTTATTCTTCAGATAGGATCTTAAGCGTTTTTGACTTGACAATGTTTTTGGCTGCAGCTCTGGGAAGATTATCATGATTCTGTGTTCCAGAAGGATATAGTAGAGATGCTTACTCTACAGTCATCATCTGTAAGATTCTATTCTTCAGGGCATCATAATGTTCTTGAGAAGATACTGAATGCACCCTACAACTGGCATGCAGTGGCTGACACATAGGTGATACCCCGCAAGTCTTCAGAGTCTCTAGAACATCAGTAAAATTTGAAATGTATTTCTCCTTCTCCCCTTCTGCCCCCTCTATCTTTATGTGTTTTTCTTTCTTTTATACTTTTGAAAGTGTCCCATTGTAGCACAGGCTAGCCTAAAACTCACTGTGTAGCCTAAGCTGCACTTAGGATTTGATCTTCCCCCTCCCTCTACTTCCCAAGGGCTCATAGAACAGGAACATTCTGATATACAGGCCTTTGCCATCCTGGCAGGTTCTCTTTTTATCCCCCCTTAAACTCTTGATACCAAAGGCAAAAAGAGGATATACTGTGTTGTGCCTTCCTAAGCAACATGCAGTCTCATTAAAGAGACGAGCTTCACTAATTTTATGTGCTTAATTGATTATAATTATCTTTGGAAAAGGCTAAACGTTTTTTTTAGCTCACACAAGACACAATTGTGGTATAGTTTGATGAACAAATAACCCACTTTTTTGAGATAAGCATGTTGATCAAGCCATCTTCAGATATCTAATGTTTGTTAAGCATTAGTGTTGTTCTATAAATTACCCATATCCGGGCCCGGATAGGAATGGGGAGGACAGAGAGTACTCCAGTAGCTTTAATGACATCAGTTAGATACCTCTGTACAAAGCTTCATCAGAGAGCAGGGAACCGCATGTCAGGTTTGTGGGGAATAGTGATCTCTCAAAGAGTAGTGGCATTGAAGCATAAGTTAGTCATCAGATGATATAGACATTCTTGTGAATTGTAAAACAGGCAAAAATGAAGAGCCACCTTAAAAGACTTTCAATGATTCCTCTAAAGTAGGCCCATGTCTTTTTTAATAACAAGGGGTTAATAAGTTAATGGACATAACTTCTATTCATGAAGGTTCCCCTTAGAACAAAAAGGTTCATTCATTTTTAGGCACATAAATTTTACAATTTTATTTTCTAGGCCACTATGTAGTCATTTTAAATGAGTGAGTTTCTGTCTGCAGTGGGATTTTTATCTAACAGCCCTGAAGAATAGAATTCTAACTTACTAAGGGAAATATATATCATTACAAAATATAAGATTGGATTTCAATTACATACCAATCACTAGTGTGTCTAACCCAGATTTACTGAAATTATACCTGTCATTTTGTTACCTGAAGTTTGTAGCATTGACTGTGCCCTTAAATTTGAAATATCTTGTGTCATACTGGTGAAAGATGAGGTGAGGCAAACATTAGGAATCCCGATTTCTCATCATTTATTATGTTCCCTTTCTTGGTTGATGAAGCTGTTCTAGAATATCATATCAAGTCTGAGAAAATTGATTGCTGTCAGGGCCTTGTTCAGGTCTTTGACATAGCATGAGCACACTAAAATCCACCTTCACATTAGTATTCTTTCTCTGTTGGCTATGCTTTAACTATTGATCCAATTCCAAGTTCACTTTTTGTTGATGTTGTTAAGACTTTAATTTGGACTTCCCATTTGCTCTCAAACCACATCAAACTCATCTATTGGGAGAACTCCAACATGTTACAACTTTTACAGAAATTAATGCATTTCATTTTAAGTAATGCACCCGAACAGGTAGTGGAGTGTGACCTTAGACACCCAGTTTCTAGATGCACTTGAAAGGTCTTCCTACCCACAGGGTGAAACTGAGATGTACATTTCCCCATTCACATTGGCACTGACACATTACCACCTAATTCCTATAATTTATAACTTGACTCCCATTCTGTACATATACCCTATGCATCTGGGTAGAAAATCAAATTCGTCATGACACTGTCATTCTTAATAAGCTCATTTTTCTAACATATTTTCTGAATTCTTCCTATTTTTGCTTTCTTATCCCAAGCCCATGAAATAGATTATTTTTTGGGTTCTCTCTGTGTTATCTTTTCCGAAAATGTTATAGTGTTAGTGTTGGACAATCGTTCCCGTTTAAAGATTGGGTTTTTTCATACTTAGTGAAATACTCCTAAGTTTGTTTGTTATGCATTTCACACCTCAATAGCCCACTTCACTTTAGTAGTGAATAATATTTTATTGTCTCGATGTAGTGTAGTTTATTTCTCCAGCCAATTTTTTCTGACGGATGTCTTGCTTTCTTGTAAGTCTAGGGGTTTATGGATAATATATTAATAACTATATCTTTGGTGATTTTGTGTATATGATTTTTCAGTTCACTTGAGTAACTACTAGGAAGTGATATTTCTTGGTCATGTATAAGCAGAAAGCATATAGAAGTTATGTGAGACGCTGCCAAATGGTCTGCTGAAGGGAAAACAGTAGCTCAGCATCAACCAAGGAGAGTGTCTGTCCTCTGCATCCTAGCAAGTGTTGCGTCATCAGAGCTGTGGGTTCTGCTGATTCTAATAAGCATGTAAAGGCTTCTCATTTTCTCTTCAGGCTGTTTCCACACAATGGCTTCTGCTGTTTAATATAGCTTGAAATGCTTAGTTTGAGACCTGTGTACTTTCCTCTGTTCATCTTGCTTGGGAAAATATCTATCCGAGTCAGTTGCCTACTTTTCACCTACGTGTCCGTGATTCTGTGCTGTCATTCTTCTGGCACAACTCACCGAAACTTAAATAAATAAGAGTAATATCTAAGCAGAACTCATAAATCTGACTATGAAGGGAGAGGTAAATCTCTCCATACATGGAACACTAATTACTATGAGAATTATCCTCTCAGACAAAGTCCAAGACACTAAACAATAACTAAGAACTGTGGTCCCAAGGAGGGCAGATTCAAATCACATGCCCTAAAATTATATTAGCTTGTGACTCAGATCAGATTGCAGGATCCAGTATTAAAAGAACTCCCCTCCCCAAATCCTTTTTCAAGTTTTTCTGAAATGGGAAGCCTGACACTATAATAAGGGAAATAAGGAAGAAGATTTGTAATGCATAATACTGAATAAGAGGAAGCTGTGTGTATGAGAGAGAGAGAGAGCTCTAGAAATGTACAGAAGACACTTGAGTCAATGATTTGAACTGTATGGGTTCAATGGAAGTAATTCCAATGAAGACTGGACCAAATAATTTCAACAAAAACAGGAAAGGAGAGGAGCATAGAAATGCATCAATTGAAGGTTTTATACCACATATCTGCTAGTATACTATTACCTAAATATGCCGCTATAGATTATCTTGACTTTTTCATGTTGAAGATGTGAAGTGTAACTCCCACATCTCAGTCATTTAATATAAAATTCTCTAGCCCCATATTTTGATTAGTTTCTCCTTCTTCCATTCTCTTAATTGAGGGCACACTTCAGAGCTTTATACAGACGTAAAAGATATGTTAGGCATTAAGGTCATTTGCTGTATTTATGCATCAAGAGAAAAGGTTCTGCGAACTGCTTTCTCAGCAAAAGTCTCTTCTTTTGACAGGTCAATAATTTTCATTTCATTAAAAATTCTTAACAACAGCTAATTTACAGAGGTATCACCTTACTGAGAAACTAAAAGCCGATTCTCCTTCCAAAGCCCATTTTGTTTTGCAAGTGTATCTAGTAATTTTCAGAGTAATGATTAACTGACTTAAAAGGTTTTTCCCTCCCATAAAAAATACTTTCCTGCTTTAAAACTATTTATTCTTGAACTTCATTTGAGATTGGTTTATTCTCTTTCACATAAAAATTAGACCACTAGTTTTGTGAAACTTTGTTGAATACATTTTAATTAATATCTACATCATGATTAAGCTCATGTTTCATGGCATTGAAATCATTCTGTTATGCAACCAAAGACCATGTATGAATGTAACCTAGAACCTCTGCTCAGATGTAGCCTGTGGTAGCTCAGTAACCAATTGGTTTCCCATAGTGAGGGGAACAAGGACTATTTCTAACAGGAACTCAATGACTGGCTCTTTGGCCTCCCCACCCCCCAAGGGAGGAGCAGTCCTGTTAGGCCACAGAGGAGAGCTTTGCAGCCAGTCCTGAAGATACCTGATAAAACAGGATCAGATGAATGGGGAGGAGGTCCCCCCTATCAGTGGACTTGGCAAGGGGCATGGTGGAGAGGAGGGAGGGAGGGAGGGACTGGGAGGGAATGAGGGATCGGGACACGGCTGGGGTACAGAGTTAATAAAATGTAACTGATAAGAAAAAAATAAAATACAAAAAAAAAAAAAAGAAATCATTCTGTTATTTTTCTGATAGGAATCTATTGAGAATTTTCTTCCATGTTGCAAAATTAACATGTATGCATTGTGTCCAGGGATGAAAGGACACAGACTCAAGGTCATTATTCTGCTTAAATTCTTTTTTTCTACCAACTTCTGCTTCTTTTCCTTTATTATTTTTTGTCCCCGCTTCCTTATCTAAATGACTAAATTAAAATGCAAATTTATGTAAAGAACATATTATGTAATATGTGTAAGGGTGTAGAGTTTGCATGCATGTTTTCAAACAGTAAACAATTTATCATTGCAATATATGTATAAGTATATATATATTAAGTATATATATAAATATATATATATTTGCATCTACAAAAGTGTGTTTGTACATACTCAAACTTATTTAGCACAGAGACAAAAATGTTATTTTGTGTCTTAGAGGGACAACTGCTAGTATTTTATTTCTTCAATTATTTCTCTGTTAATATTTTTATATATTCATGATGATATATTTATTCAAGAGGACGTTATCTCACAACTTTAGAAGTTGTTTAAACAGGTTGACTTGTGGGATTAAAGGTTGCACCACTACAGAGCTGTGATTTAAATATTAATGAATATTTTTTTTTGAGTAGGCTTTCTCCTAATCTAAAATCATGTAAATAACTTTCCTGTCACCATAACTTCCACACGATAAGAAGTGAATCTTCTCCTGTATTAATGTGGAAGAGCTTTAGAACTCTGAACTTACTCTTTTATTCTTTGGTTTCTTTTAACCTTTTCACGTAAGGGATCTTGCCTTTTCTTCCATTTTAAGATTTATTCATATAGTGATGATTTGAATATTTATCTCACGAGCTCCAATGTTGCTTAATCCTGCATAATATTCAACTCACATTAACAGCTTGTCTGTCAGCCCTCTCTGCATTATCCTGATCAGTCGGAACTATTGATTCTTTAATTACATCAAGATTCAGGCAGACTGAAATACCAACACCTACGAGCCACTCTCACACCCTTTTCTAATCTTAACATGTAAGTCATTAATAAAAATCAAATCAGTTTACCTTAAAATGTATTCTCTCCAAAATTTTTGTAAAATATTTTGGTATGTGTGTGTGTGCCTGATTTTATTTGTGTGCACCACATGTGTGTAGAAGCTTGCGGGAGCCAGAAGAAGGCAGTAGATAATCTGGAACTGGTGTTACAGATGGGTGTGGGCTACTGTGTGGGTGCTGGATAATGAACTTCAGTCTTCTGAAAGAAAAGTAAGTGTTCTTTACCATTGAACCATGTCTCCAAGCCCCCTTCTCCACCATTTCTTATTTTCTTTATGGTAGCCTTCATTTATGTCTACAAAAATCAGCCACACGATGTCACTGCTTTCTTTGAATCCTCTTTTAAAATACAATGTATTAGTGCCCTATTACTGGGCCTATTGCATCTTTTGCGATGATATAATTCTGCTCCTTCACTGATGATGATTAAGCTTCAGGGCCATTGTCTATTCTTTAACAGCTCCTGACTCAGGGACTTCACACTCTTCACCTACTCAAAACTTTTAAATTTGGGCATGATGGTATTCATGAGGACATTCATACAACAAATAGTTTATATATTCTTATCACACCTTATTTTGAATTTGCTGGTGTTTGGAGAAAACGTATAAAATGTTACACTAATGAAATCTGCATTAGGACAACATAATTGTGACTTTACAGATGGTTTCATTACTACATTAGATAACTTTATACAGTACTGTTACATTTCCATTTTAGTAGAACTAAACTAGAAAATGAAAAAATATATATAAATAAAAACTAAAATCCAGGAAGGAGGGTGACACTGGGAATAAAGGAGGGAGTGGGGCTATAGTTAGGATGTAAAGTGAATAAATAAATAAATAAAATTTAAAAATCCCTAAAAATATTGAATGGGACGGAAGCAGGATCTCTGATGCTGTTATAAAAAGAACATAAACAATGACAGGTATTTCTTTTGTTCCATTATTTTATGTTTGCAGTGTAATGTTAAGTACTAAAGTATAATAAAATACCTTTCATGGGTGCTCACACAGGAAGATTTTACTAGCTTATTTTTACTCCATATTTCTAACTTTAGGCAATCAATTGAAAAAAAAAACACTTCATAGTTTATTAACATATCTGTTCTTTATTAATGTGTGTACTTTCTCTGTCGTCTTCTCATCTCACACACACTGGAGATTGAGCTTGTCATTCATTTTATTTGACTTTTTTTTTTCCTTTTTTATAACTGGTACCTGCCTTTTTTTAATTTTTTTTTTACTATTAATTACACTTTATTCATTTTGCATTCCCCCATAAGCCCCTCCCTCCTCCCCTCCCAATCCCATCCTCCCTCCCCCTTCCTCATGCATGCCCCTCCCCAAGTCCACTGATAGGGGAGGTCCTGTTCTCCTTCCTTCTGATCTTAGTCTATCAGATCACCTTAGGAGTGGCTGCATTGTCATCTTCTGTGGCCTGGTAAGGCTGCTTCCCCCTTAGGGGGAGGTGATGAAAGAGCAGGCCAATCAGATTATGTCAGAGGCAGTCCTTCTTCCCTTTACTATGTAACCCACTTGGACACTGAACTATCATGTGCTACATCCGTGCAGGGGTTCAAGGTTATCTCCATGAATAGTCCTTGGTTGGAGTATGAGTCTCTGGGAAGTTCTCTGTGTTCAAGTTTTCTGGTTCTGTTGCTCTCCTTGTGTGGTTCCCATCCTCTCCAGCTCTTACTATTTCCCACTTCTTACATAAGATTCCATGCACTTTGCCCAACAGTTGGCCATAAGTCTCAGTGTCTGCTTTGATTGTCTGCAGGGCAGAGGCTTTCAGAGGCCCTCTGTGGCAGGTTCCTAGGTTGTTTCCTGTTTTCTTCATCTTCTGATGTCCAGCCTCTTTGCCTTTCAGGATGGGGGTTTGACTTATACTGTTTCCTACATTTCATTGTTATCAATTAAAGCAGTTATTTTTTTGGTTAAATCACAGGGAAGTAGGCAGGATTCTGAATGAAGCGAGAAAATTTAATCTATGATGGTGACATATCACTGCATTTACTGAACTTTAGTATGGAAATACTTAAGTGCTAATTTAAGTATGAAGTGGATAAATGCTGTAAAATTACCCAACATGTGGTGGCTCTCAGCCTTTTGGAAGGAAATTTTGTTTCTAATTCTGTGGTGTGAGTATGGCTTGTAAATTCAGAGATTTTATTTTTGCTGTACATCATCAACTATACCTCCCATATATGGTGGAATGTGAACTTGGTTACAGAACCAAAGAGAGGACTCTGTGCAGGAAAGAAAATTAGGACAAGAAATGGTATTTCTACTATTAAAGCTTAGTCAAATTGTATATATTATTACGGCTATTATTAGGCCATAATTGTCTTAAAAGATCACTTGGTGACCTTGTCAAGATAACAATAGATATTTTTTTTAAATCTTTTATTTTTTTTATTAATTACACTTTATTCATTTTGTATCCCCCCATAAGCCCCTCCCTCCTCCCCTGCCGATCCCACCCTCCCTCCCCTTTCTGCATGCATGCCACTCCCCAAGTCCACTGATAGGGGAGGTCCTCCTCTCCTTCTTTCTGATCTTAGTCTATCAGTTCTCATCAAAAGTGGCTGCATTGTCCTCTACTGTGGCCTGGTAAGGCTGCTCCCCCCTCAGGGGGAAGTGATCAACGAGCAGGCCAATCAGATTATGTCAGAGGCAGTCCCTCTTCCCATTACTATGGAACCCACTTGGACACTGAACTGCCATGGGCTACACCTGTGCAGGGGTTCCAGGTCATCTCCACAAATAGTCCTTGGTTGGAGTATGAGTCTCTGGGAAGTTCCCTGTGTTCAAATTATCTTGTTCTGTTGCTCTGCTTGTGGAGTTCCCGTTCCCTCCAGCTCTTACTATTTCCCACTTCTTACATAAAATTCCATTCACTCTGCCCATCAGTTGGCCATCAGGCTCAGCATCTGCTTTGACAGTCTATACTGCAGAAGCTTTCAGAGGCCCTCTGTGGCAGGTTTCAAGGTTGTTTCCTGTTTTCTTCTGGCTTTCAGAGGCCCTCTGTAGCGGGTTCCGAGGTTGTTTCCTATTTTCGTTTTCTTCTGATGTCCATCCTCTTTGCCTTTCAGGATGGGGATTGAACATTTTAGTTAGGGTCCTCTCTTTTGCTTAGTTTGTTTAGATGTACAGCTTTTAGTGGGTTTATTCTATATTGTATGTTTATATGAGTGAGTATATACCGTGAGTGTCTTTTTGCTTCTGGGTCAACTCACTCAGGATGATCCTTTCCAGGTCCCACCATTTACCTGCAAATTTCATGATTTCCTTATTTTTCATTGCTGAGTAATACTCCATTGTATAGATGTACCACAGTTTCTGCATCCATTCTTCACTTGAGGGGCATCTGGGTTGTTTCCAGCTTCTGGCTATTACAAATAATGCTGCTACAAACATGGTTGAACAAATGTCCTTGTTGTGTACTTGCGCCTCTTTTGGGTATATGCCTAGGAGTGGTATGGCTGGATCTTGAGGAAGCGCTATTCCTAGTTGTCTGAGAAAGCGCCAGATTGATTTCCAGAGTGGTTGTACCAGTTTACATTCCCACCAGCAGTGGAGAAGGGTTCCCCTTTCTCCACAACCTCTCCAGCATGTGTTGTCCCTTGAGATTTTCATCTTGGCCATTCTGATGGGTGTAAGGTGAAATCTCAGGGTTGTTTTGATTTGCATTTCCCTAATGGCTAATGAGGTTGAGCATTTCTTTAAGTGCTTCTCTGCCATTCGATATTCCTCTGCAGAGAATTCTCTCTTTAGCTCTGTTCCCCATTTTTTAAGTGGATTACTTGGTTTGTTGCTTTTCAGCTTGTTTAGTTCTTTATATATATTGGATATGAGTCCTCTGTCAGATAGAGGGTTGGTGATGATTCTTTCCCAATCTGTAGGCAGTCGCTTTGTTTTGATGACGGTGTCCTTTGCTTTACAGAAGCTTTTCAATTTCATGAGGTCCCATTTATTGATTGTTGCTCTTAGAGCCTGTGCTGTTGGTGTTCTGTTCAGGAAGTTTTCTCCTGTACCAATGAGTTCTAGGGTATTCCCCACTTTTTTTTCTAGCCGATTTAATGTGTCTGGTTTTATGTTGAGGTCTTTGATCCACTTAGACTTCAGTTTTGTGCAGGGTGATAAGTATGGATCTATTTTCATTTTTCTACATGTAGACATCCAGTTGGACCAGCACCATTTGTTAAAGATGCTATCTTTTTTCCATTGTATGGTTTTGGCATCTTTGTCAAAAATCAGGTGTCCGTAAGTGTGTGGGTTTATTTCTGGGTCTTCTGTTCGATTCCATTGATCCACCATTCTGTTTCTATGCCAGTACCATGCAGTTTTTATAACTGTTGCTCTATAGTACAGCTTGAGATCAGGGATGGAGATACCTCCAGAAGATCTTTTATTGTAGAGGATTGTTTTAGCAATTCTCGGTTTCTTGTTATTCCATACGAAGTTGAGAATTTTTCTTTCCAGGTCTGTAAAGAATTGTGTTGGCAATTTGATGGGAATTGCATTAAATCTGTAGATTGCTTTTGGTAAGATGGCCATTTTTACTATGTTAATCCTGCCAAGCCATGAGCATGGGAGATCTTTCCATCTTCTCATATCTTCCTCTAATTCTTTCTTCAGAGACTTGAAATTTTTTTCATACAAGTCTTTGACTTGCTTGGTTAGGGTTACGCCAAGGTACTTTATGTCATTTGTGGCTATTGTGAATGGTGTTGTTTCTCTAATTTCTTTCTCAGCCCTTTTGTCTTTTGTATACAGGAGTGCTACTGATTTTTTTGAGTTAATTTTATATCCGGCCACTTTGCTGAAGGTGTTTATCAGCTGTAGGAGTTCCCTGGTAGAGTTTTTGGGGTCACTCATATATACTATCATATCATCTGCAAATAGTGATAATTTGACTTCTTCTTTTCCCATCTGTATCCCCTTGATCTCCTTCGACTGTCTTATTGCTCTAGCAAGGACTTCCAGCACTATGTTGAAGAGATATGGAGACAGTGGGCAGCCTTGTCTTGTCCCTGATTTCAGAGGGATTGCTTTAAGTTTCTGTCCGTTCAGTTTGATGTTGGCTATAGGCTTGCTGTATATCGCCTTTACTATGTTTAGATATGTGCCTTGTATCTCCAATTCTATTTTCTTCCTTACAGCCACATCCTCATATACTCTTACACACGTGTATACTTCATTAGCACAATGGTGATGAATACAACATCACATTTTTGCTGGGAATACAGTGACTTTGTGTTAAACATTAGTTTTATATTTTAAAAACTCATTACACACACACACACACACACACACACACACACACACACACACACACAC
>NW_026594395.1:0-3131 GCF_907164565.1 Psammomys obesus
TATATGTATATGTATATGTATATGTATATGTATATGTATATGTATATATCTCAATGATGCCCCAATTAGTTTCTCAGTGATGCCTGATACTTCAAGTGGTGACTCTTGGAGAGTTCTAATTATATTGGATGCTTGCTGTCGAGGCTATCTTTGTGTTAAGAAGAATGAAATGGAACTAGTACAAGGTAAGATACCAGAAATATATTGTGAATTTTTGACATTCAGCTTTGTTGTAATTAATTATAATATAGGTTAATCTACATATTTTTCTTTAGTTCACAAAAACCAAATGTGCATGGGTGTGGGGTTATCTATGAGAGCACAGGAATTCTATCAGTAGTCACAGAATCAAGAATGATAATTCTTCCTTCCCCAGTAACTATGCATTGTCAAGCGTGCTGCTGTAATGTTTGGATCCTGGGATTCTACCTCATTTATGCTAGAAATTTGGCTCATTTGATCCTTTGCAGGAATCCCCGGCTGCCTTATTTTCATGAGTATGTGATTTCATGATTGCCATACTATGTCCAGAAGGAAGCATTTACCAGCACATTTTCCTCTCCTCTGACTCTTATCTTCTTTCTCTACTTCTGTGATATTCCCTGAGTCTTGGTCGGAGGCACATTAATGTAGTTGTCCTGTCTGGGGTTAAGTACTCAGTCTCCTAGGCTCTGCACTTTTACCACTTATACAGTTCTTCATTTCACTGCTGTGCATGAAGAGAAAAGAGAAAGAGAGAGACCAAAAATACTTCTTTCTTCCACCACACTTGAGAGCACAACTAGTTCACAGGTGTAAACATAAATCTTTAGAAAACACTTCAACAGTATTACCATTTAGCAAATTAATAAGAGCAGGTTCTACCCTAGACCCCATAACTTTCCTAGCCACTGGCTTTTCCGTACAGCAAAGGTAACTCTTTATAGGAAGCAAGCATATAGGAAGTCCACTGATTGAGAGGAAAATATTTGCCATCTATTTATATGACAGAGAATTAATATCCAGAATTATATGAATAAATTTATAAAAAGTACTTATTTTTACAGGAAATACTAATAAGGTTCTAGTCATGATCCTTCTTGTCTCTTTCTTTCTTTTTCTTCCTTTCTTCTTTCCTTCCTTTCTTCCTTTCTCTCTCTCTCTCTCTCTCTCTCTCTCTCTCTCTCTCTCTCTGTTTTTGGAGATATCCCTACATTGTACATTATATATCCCAGCAGCAAAACTGGCTGAGTCTGGAAGTCCTTCCCACTTCAGGTTGCCAGGTTGTTTAGCCATTAAAGCTCCCACCATTTGTTCATTCTCATGGTGGAATCATCGTTCTGAACTGAGAAGCAAATGTCTTAAAGATAGCATCATGCCAGATACCTCTTGTAACATAATGCCATGGTTTCAGACCACGACTTAGTGAACTCCTCTGTGGCTACAAATGATGATTATCAAGTATGGATAATATTTTGTAATAATATATTTAAAAGACTTAGGTAAAACAAATGGGGCAAAAGTGCACAATCTAAACAATTTATTTTATGATTCAGACACATTAATTTAGACATATTTGCAATACTTTTAAATTTACCTGGGCATGCCAAACTGCTTAATATTTCACAGTCCACCCAGCTTTGTGACTGACATCCAATGCTCTTAAATACGACTTAGTACTCCATTTGGTGTTATGCCTATTAGCCAACAAAGGTGACTCCTTTGCCTGAAGCTCTGAGGTGATCCTGAAATTTGGAGTATGTCTGTTGCTTTGCATAAGTTAACCTGGTTCTTAAGTGTAATGTCTTGATCATGTGAAATTATTTTAGAAGGAATTAGTCAGACTATGACAAAACAAAAATTTGGCACATCGTGACTTTCATATGTACTTCAGATGTTGAGAAATGACTATGTTAGATATCTAAGTATTTTTCTCTTTTTCATAGAAACTTGGAACAACATATGTACATCTGTATATTAGTCTTTTGTGTGCTTGCACTCGATAGTTGCTAATTTCGATGCATTTAGTATTTTATAATTCGTTTCTTATTTATTACAAATAATTCACTTTGTATAGCAGCTGTAGCCCCCCCCCCATCTTTTCCCAGTTGCAGTTTCCCTTCCTTTCCCCTCATGCCCCTCCCCTAGTCCACTGAGAGGGTAGGACCTCCTCCCCTTCTATCTGACCCTACCCTATCAGATCTCATGAGGACTGGCTGCATTGTCTTCCTCTGTGGCCTGGAAAGGCTGCTTCCTAGAGGGGGGAAGTGATCAAAGAGCCAGCCACTGGGTTCAGGACTGAGACAGCTCCAGCTCCAGATCCCCTTGCTAGGAAATCCTCTTAGAGACTGAGCTGCCTATGAGCTACATCTGTGCAGTGGTTCTAGGTCCTCTCCAGGCATGGTCCTTGGTTGAGGTATCAGTATCTGCAGGGTCCCCTGAACCCAGAATTTTGGGCTCTGATGGTCTCCTTGTGGAGCTCCTGTCCTCTCCAGGTCTTTCTCTCTCCCCCTTCTTTCATAAGTTTCCCTGCCCTCTGCCCAAAGTTTGGCTATGAGTCACAGCATCCGCTTTGATATCCAGATTAGTATAGACTTTCAGAAGCCCTCTATGGTAGGTTCTTGACCTGTTCAAGAGTGACCCAAAAATTCTACCAGAGAACTCTTTAAGCTGATAAACACCTTCAACAAAGTGTCTGGATACAAAATTATCTCAAAAAAAATCAGTAGCCCTCTAATATACAAAAGACAAAAGGGCTGAGAAAGAAATTAGGGAAACAGCACCCTTCACAATAGCACAATAGACACAAATAATAGAAAATACCTTGGAGTGACTCTAATCAAGTAAGTGAAACAACTGTTCAACAACAACAACAAAAAAATTCAATTCTCTGAAGAAATAAATTGAAGAAGATATCAGAAGCTGGAAAGATTCCCCATGTTCATGAATTGGAAGGATTAATATAGTAAAAAGGTCATCTTACCAAAAGCAATCTATAGAGTCAATGCAATTCCCATCTATATACCAATACAATTCTTTTTTTTTTTAATTTTATTTTTTTCTTATCAGTTACATTTTATTAACTCTGTATCCCAGCCGTGTCCCGATCCCTCATTCCCTCCCAGTCCCTCCCTCCCTCCTCTCCACCGTGC
>NW_026594395.1:6131-15759 GCF_907164565.1 Psammomys obesus
GTCCTTGGTTGCATGTCAGTCTCAGAAAAGACCCTGTGCCCAGATATCTTTGGTCCTTGTGGAGCTCCTATCCTTTCCTCATCAGACTAACTCCCCTTCTTTCTTATGATTCCCTGTACTCTGCCAAAGGTTTGGTCATGAGTCTTTGCTTTGAAAACACTGCTAGTTAGAGTCTTTCAAATGCGCTCAGTAGACTCCTGTCAATGTTTAATGTGCATCCCATCTGTCTTTCAAAACGAGGATTGATAATCTTACCCCGTGTCCGCTCTCTTGATTATCTTTTTTAGGTTCTTTATAGAACTTGAAATAGCAATTCTCTATTTCATATGAAAAAAAAAAAAAAAAAAGAAAAAACACCTGAGAATTGCTTAAACAATCCTGTATAATAAAATATCTTCTAGAGGTAACTCCTTCCCTGATCTCAAGCTGTACTATAGAGCAACAATAATAAAAACTGCATGGTATTGCTTATTAAAAAAAATTGACATTATATATACAAACTTTGAAAGAAATGTGTTATATCCATGATATATAAGCATATGTATATGCTTACATACATATAAGCTGCCATGAAGGATTCATGAACACTTAGCTGATAAGTCAATATAAAATGTTTAGTTTTCGAAATAAAACATTGATGCAATTATAAAACAACAAAAAATTCTTCTCCTTCTCTAGGAAATCTAGCAACTAAAAATTAAATATGACCTTGTAAAATCATATTAGTTTTTGTTATACAAAAGGCATATTTGATGTTTGAGATAGTCTTACTTCAAAGTATAAAACAGTCAAAATATTACAAAATTATCATTCCCATGAAAATGTGTTATTCAGCATATTTATTAATCTTTTAATTTGTATTTTTAAAAAAATCACTACCAAAGTTTTGCTTCTTTTTCAAAGTGGAATTTGCAAAGAGCTAAACAATTCTGATACTGTTCATTGTGTTGGTTTGAAATTAGCAAGCTTTAGCACCTGAAATTTTATGTTCAAAAGTTATGCAAGTCTCCATAAGCCATCTACAGGGAAAGAAATGTGTGTGCCTAATGTATGTGTTCATGGTTACTTTTTTCATTGTAAAGCCATGTTGTATGACTTTACAGTGAAAGCAACTAGCATTTTGAAGGCAACAAACACAAGTTAATAATCACAGAAACAAGAACCCCATCCTACCAGAACCTGATTGCATTGTTGACCTTGGTTCCTATGAGCCATGGCTGACACAGGCAAGGTGAATTCAAATAGGAAAAAAAAGTTCTGAGAAGCCATACTTCACATCCGTGGCCACTGTGGATGGCCTTGATTATCTGCAGACAAGATGACTATGTGTGAAAAGCTGATATACACTTAAATTAAACACAGCAGGGCTGTAGTAATCTCTGTTTGCGTTTTACTTTCTGTTAAGAAGGAAATTGCTTGGACTTGGAACATTTCATTTAATGGCATTTTTAGTTACCTTTTGTACTTCTAATGCCAGAGTCGAAATTCACTCCAAATTACCCAGTAAGACATAAAAAACTTTGGGTGTTTTTATTTTTTTTTTTAATTGCAGTTGCTTCCTTACCAATTTTACTAAATTAAATGTGTTTTAAAGCATCTCAATTCTTGAAACTTAATTATCCAAATCTCTGGGTGAAGTATACCAACAATACAAACCCCATTTATGTAATTTATTTTGAAAAAGAAAATAATGGAATGCAGTTGTGCTAATGATATACACGTTTCTGTATTTTTCTCTTTTTTCGACAACAACTTAGCAAAGCCCTATCATTTTGAAACAAAAGCTTTAAGGGCATTTTGAGGCTTGGATTTGTCCATTCTCTGTTTTTCAAAAGAGGTAAAGTGCATAATAGTGTAAACCTTTTGCAGTGATGAAAGATTTTGATTCCTTCATTTTATCCTATATCAGTGAGTGTTATTGACAATTACACATATTAAGCTGTGAATAAAGATCATGACTTCTAATTGTAATGTGTAAAGAAGAAGAAAAGTGTTTATATACTTCAGGAGCTGAGGTGTCATAAATTACATCCCAGTAGAATAAAATTTATGAGAGCACTTAGAGTGAACACAACTTTGGTTTAAACTCAAGCATGCTAAGAACATCTCTCATTTACTTCATATTTTCTGAAATAAAAAAATTGAAGTCTTTAGACACATAAAAACACATTAATTTACATTTATACTTCTTAACATCTTTCATCAATCATATTAATTTTCTGAATTTCCCCTGCCCAACAGTTATTTTGAAGCATGTTTCTTCTCTTCATAGTGCTCTTGGAAGTTGGGTGCTGAGACAGTGCCATGAGATAGTGAATTCACACCAAGCCATGAGTGACTGGTCAGGAGGCATGCAGAAATATGAGACTCAAGCCCAAACTAAATAAAACCTCTTCCTTTATCAAACAAATGTACAAGCAAAAGCTAACAATGTATCCATTGAAGTAGCTTTGTACAGGGGCAAACACAGAAATGTTGGCTGGCTGTATCTCTATGAACCTTTACCATGTCTGCAAATATCTCCATAGTAATAAATAGATACACAAGTAAATTTTGATTAGAGGGGTGGGTATGCAATTGTGTGGGAGGGTTTTGAGTCACTAAAAGTCAGAGAGTTCTGACCAGATTGAGTATAAGGCAAGAACAAGCTAAATGTATATTTTTCAGAAGGAATTCAATGTAAGGGAAGGGACTCCAATTTTTCATTACAAGAGTCCCCAGAGGCCCAGGGTGGTTCTAAGTTTCAGATAATCTCATGATCTTCCTGTGTGACTCCAAATCCCATTTTCTATAGCCCTTAATGCTGCCATGGCTCTAACCTGAAAAAAAAAAATGCCTAGTAACTTGGCAATATGGACCTCAGTCTGAGAGAACGGTGCATATGACCTCAGTATAACTTACACTGGAACTTTGTCCTAAAAATTAGAATGTCATACTTTCATTATGCTTACCTGTGGTCTCTGTGTGTACAACACACCATGTGAAAGAGATACAACTGAACACTTTATTTGAGTCAGTTTTTTTCTGCTAACCTATTGGGTTGTGAGGATTCAGCTCAGACCTTTACATTTGAGTCACATCCCTGGCCATGGGACTTTGTGTTGTTGACCATTACTGCTTAGTGCTGCCTTCCCTGTACTGCTCATTCAGTTTTGTTCACTGAAAATCAAGACTCAAATTGTAGTAATATTCCTGTGAAAACACTTTACTTTACTGCACATCTATACTTTTCTTAATCCTAATTAACTTATAAAGGATTTCCTAAGATATCACCCTTTTTTTATTTTTAAAACTTTACAATTTATTCACCTTGTATCCTGGGTGTGGCAGCCTCCCTCATCTCCTCCCAATCCCACCCTTTCTCTCTCTTCTCTCCCTAGACACCTTCCCTATTCCATTGCTAGGGGAGGACCTCGTCCTCTTCTATCTGACCCTAGCCTATCAAGTCTCATGGGGACTGGTTGCATTGTCTTCCTCTGTGGCCTGACAAGGCTCCAAATGTGATAGACATTAGAAGAAGGAGAAGACAGGGATCAGGACAGGAACCTAAAACAGAGGGCCTCTGAAAGACTATACTGATTGATGTATCGAAGCAGAGGCTGAGGCTGAGGCTCATAACTTTGGGCAGAATACAAGGAATTTTATAAAAGAAGAAGATAGACTCATTATTATGATTTTTTTAAACCAAGGAAATGCAGCTAATTGAATACTGCATTTGTGAAGAATATTTTTGGATCTTTACTCTTGATTTCCAAGAACAGAGTACTTCCTGGAGAAATAAATCCCAATGACTTGTATCATAGGTCTTTTATCCTCACACACACACACTGTGTGTGTATGTGTGTGTGTTTGCATTGTGTGTGTACGTGAATTTATGATATAGATGGTATGCATATAGGATATGCATTGTCTATGGTATATGGGAATATATGTGGACATGCTTTCAGAAGGCAGAGAAAGACAGTGAGTATATTCCTCTCTCTCTCCCTAGCTTACAGTTTGAAATAGGATCTGGTACTAAAGCTAAAGCTCATGATATCAGCTAGGCTGTTTGGCTAATGATTTTCTCAGTATCCTCTTGTCTCCATTTCTAACTGCTAGAGTTACAGACACACATAGCTATAGCTGGCTTTTTATGTGATACTTGAACAAATGTCCTTGTACTTTCATAGCAAACATTTTTTTCATTGATTCTTTATATTGTTTTGTTATTTTATTTCATTTTATTAATTATACTTTATTCACTTTTATCTTCCATAAGCCCCTCCCTCCTCTCCTCCTGGTCTCACCTTCCCATCCCCTTCTTCATGCATGCCCCTCCCCAAGTCCACTGATAGGGGAGGTCCTCCTCTCCTTCCTTCTGATAGTAGTCTATCAGATCACATCAGGAGTGGCTGCATTGTCTTCTTCTGTGGCCTGGTAAGGCTGCTCCCCTCTCAGGGGGAAGTGATCAAAGATTATGTCAGAGACAGTCTCTCTTCCCATTACTATATGACCCACTTAGACACTAAACTGCCATGGGCTACATCTGTGCAGGGGTTCTAGGTTATCTCCATGAAAGGTACTTGGTTGGAATATGAGTCTCTGGGAAGACCCCTGTGTTCAAAGTTTTTGGTTCTGTTGCTCTACTTGTGGAGTTTCTGTCCTCTCCAGATCTTACTGTTTCCCACTTCTTACATAAGATTATGCACTCTGCCCAACAATTGGCCATAAGTCTCAGCATCTGCATTGATAGTCTGCAGGGTAGGGCCTTTCAGAGGCCCTCTGTGCACATTCTTAGGTTGGTTCCTGTTTTCTTCTTCTGATGTCCATCCTCTTTGGCTATCAGGATGGGGATTGAACTTTTTAGTCAGAGTCCTCTCTCTTGATTAGTTTCTTTAGATGTACAGATTTTAGTAGGTTTATCCTATGTTATGTCTATATGAGTGAGTATATATACCCTGTGTGTCTTTCTGTTTCTAGGACAGCTCACTCAGGATGATCCTTTCCAGGTCTCACCATTTACCTGCAAATTTCATTATTTCCTTATTTTTCATTACAGAGTAATACTCCATTGGGTAGATGTAGCACAATTTCTGCATCCATTCTTCAGTTGAGGGGCATCTGGGCTGTTTCCAGCTTCTGGCTATTACAAATAAAGCTACTACAAACATGGTTGAACAAATGTCCTTTTTGTGTACTTGAGCCTCTTTTGGATATACGCCTAGGAGTGATATGACTGGATCTTGAGGAAGCGCTATTCCTAATTCTCTGAGAAAGCGCCAGATTGATTTCCAGAGTGGTTGTACAAGTTTACCTTGCCACCAGCAGTGGAGAAGAGTTCCCCTTTCTCCACAACCTCTCCAGCATGTGTTGTCACTTGAGATTTTCATCTTGGCCGTTTTGATGGGTGTAAGGTGAAATCTCAGGGTCGTTTTGATTTGCATTTCCCTAATGGCTAATGATATTGAGCATTTCTTTAAGTGTTTCTCTGCCATTCGATATTCCTCTACAGAGAGTTCTGTTTAGCTCTGTTCCCCATTTTTTTAACTGGATTACTTGGTTTGCTGCTTTTCAGCTTCTTTAGTTCTTTCTATCTACTGGATATTAGCCCTCTATCAGATAAAGGGTTGGTGAAGATTCTTTCCCAATCTGTAGGCAGTCGTTTTGTTTTGATAACAATGTCCTTTGCTTTACAGAAGCTTTTCAGTTTCATGAGGTCCCATTTATTGATTGTTGCTCTTAGAGCCTGTGCTGTTGGTGTTCTGTTCAGGAAGTTGTCTCCTGTATCAATGAGTTCTAGGGACACATAGCAAACATTTTTAGTATCTACTTCTCTCCTCTCTTTCTTAAGCCAGAACATTCTAGACAATACATTTTATTTTTAATAATTTTCATTTTTATATCAATTACAGGTTATTTACTTTGTATCCCAGCCTAGCCCCGTCCCTCAGTCCCTCCCAATACCACCCTCTCTCATCTCCTCTCTGCCCCTTTCCAAGTTCAATGATTGGGGAGGTCTTCCTCCCCTTTCATCTACCCTAGCCTATCAGGTATCTTCAGGCCTGGCTGCAATGTCCTCCTCTGTGGTCTAGCAAGGCTGCTCCTCCCTCGGCGGGGGGTGGGGGAAGGAAAGGTCAAAGAACCCGCCATTGAGTTCGTAGGCAATACATTTTACACAGCAGAAATAATCAACATATTTAAATTTTTTTTCTTCTCCAGTGATTGTAAAATACACCATATGATATATAACATATATGTATATACAATATGTATCAATCATTTATACAGAGAAAATATATGTGTGTATATAATTTTATTTATGATCTCTCTTGAGGTTTTCAAAGAAGAAAATTTGGTGACAAGGTCTTAAAACTTTCCCAGTACTTCTCTCTGAGAAATAGACTCTGCATCCCTGAGGCAGCTTACATCTTAGCAAAGCTGTCATGAAATTTAACATACACTGTTGTCACACTGTGGAACTTCACTTAACATTTCACTTTGACCTAGTTTCATTACTGAAATAACCATCCAACAATAACAATGAAAACAAGTTTTTTTCATGGTGTTGCACAAAGGATGAAATAGAGAAATGTGTGGACATAGAAATATTATCGTGATTATGTCATATGAAGAAAAGTAATAACATGTATGAGTATTAATGCACCTATCACTTATGCATAGTCACCACATATCCATCACACAAGTACAGATTATACCTAGTATAATTAATTACAATTAGTGTTTCTATTACTGAACAGGCTTATTTATGCAGATCTCAGGATATCTGAATTTCAACTTATCCTCTCAGGTTTCCAGACATTTAAGTATGTTATTAGGAACTGTGATTATTCGGCACCCCAACACTCAGGTATCACCCAACTTCATTACTACCTGATTAATTAACCTGTTTAAAGTGTGAAAGTTGGCACCTTGTCATTAGAATCCATGGGAATAACTAATGAGAAACTATGAAATAATTTGTTCCTCAATTAAAAAAACCCGAACAAGGAGGTTTTATCTCATTATTCTTGCTTCCTGTTATCACCTATACAAAGCCAAGAAGATTTCGCAAAATGTACTGTCTACAGAGAGCAGGCTATGTAACATCTCAGGAAACATTTCACAGATCTTTAATAAAATGTGGTGTTATCCAACAGCAAAAGGTAAGTCAAGCAGTTTCCCTCAGTAACATGCCTTACAGAGCTTCCGTGTGAAAACCAGGTAGTTTCATGTCCTACTTGACTCGGGTTTAAATGAGGTTTCTACGTTAGAAAAAAAAAAATTAAATAGGAAAAAAGACGTAATTTAGTTGAATTTAGATTTGTGTAAAGGCTTTGGGAAAATATCACAAGAGGTAATTAGTATTAGAGTACTACTAAATTATGACATTTCCATATACTAAGAAATGCAGCCCCAAGGCCAGATTCCTTTTGATAAGACTGATTTTATTCAGTGGCCACATCATATTAGTAGTCAAATTTTTAAAAAGTGAATTAATTTCAATTGAATTGTTTCCTCGTGTCCACACTTATAAGGTCATACATAGCAAAGAACAATGCTGAAGCATAGGATGGAACTGAAGGAGAGATTTTTGTAACATGTACACACACACTCCCATACATCTTAATTATTCACAGAGTTTATAAGAGGAATGGATACAAATGTTCACCATTTAACATTTTATTCTTTAATTAAATTTTTATTTTTTTTAATATTGGTTACAGTTTATTAACTTTGTATCCCAGCTGTATTCTACTCCCTCATTCCCTCCCAATCCAACCCTCCCTCCTTCGTTTTCTCCCTACCCCTTTCCAGGTCCACTGATAGGGGAGGACCTCCTCCCCTTCCATCTGACCCTAACTTATCAGGTTATCTTCAGGCCTGGCTGCAATGTCCTCCTCTGTGGCTTAATAGGGCTGCTCCTCCCTCAGGTGGCGGGTGGAGGTCAAAGAGCCAGCCATTGAGTTCATGTCAGAAATAGTCCCCATGCCCCTTACTAGGGTATCTACTTGGATACTGAGCTACCATGGGCTATATCTGAGCAGGGGTTCTAGGTTACATCCATACTTGGTCCTTGGTTGGAGAAACAGTCTCACAAAAGACCTCTGTGGCCAGATATATTTGGTCCTTGTGGAGCTCCTATCCTTTCCCTATCATACTAACTCCCCTTCTTTCATATGATTCCCTGCACTCTGCTGAAGGTTTGGTTATGAGTCTCAGTATCTGCTTTGATACAATGCTAGGGAGAGTCTTTCAAGGCCTGCAGTGGTAGACTCCTTGAAAAGCTTCTGTAAAGCAAAAGACACTGTTGTAAGAACAAAACAACAGCCTACAGACTGGGAAAAGATCTTCACTAACCTATATCTGACCGAGGGCTGATATCCAGAATATATAAAGAACTAAAGAAGTTAAAAAGCAATAAACCAAGTAATCCAATTAAAAAATGGGTTATTGAGCTAAACAGAGAATTCTCTGTAGAGGAATATAGAATGACAGAGAAACACTTAAAGAAATGTTCAACGTCCATAGACATCGGAGAGATGCAAATCAAAACAACCCTGAGATTTCACCTTCCACCCATCAGAATGGCTAAGATCAAAAATGATTTAGCATTTTAAAAGTCGCTGATTTTTCTTAGCAGTAAAGTTATTATTCTGCAAACATCTCTTGCTTTAGTACGGGTTCCGTGCTCTGACCCATGGCAGGATACTGGTTACAGAACCCATCAAATGTAAAATGAGGCATAAATGACTCTAGATGCTTATTAGTTAGATAACCATATCAAATTTTCTTGAAATACTCTCTCAGTCCTGTCTAAAGCTCACTTGCCTAAGTCTTTAAGCTGTAGCTATATAAAACTGAAAATGAAAAAACACAGAAAATAGGCAAACTTTTTTTTTCAAAATAATATTTTTATTGCTTGAGTGACCCAATGACGAAAACCCCTTCTGTGTCACTCTGTGCTGCTGTCTCAAAGCCCTGCCCACTTTGATAACGCTATTTATATCTCCATGAACTGGAAATGTTATGTACAAACTTAAAGTACCTTTCATTTTTGTTATATATAAATACAATTTCACCTTTTTGATTGCTGAGTAGTATTCCATTGTGTAAAAATACCACAATTTCTGTATCCATTCCTCCGTTGATGGACATCTGGGTTGTTTCCAGGTTCTGGCTATTACAAATAAAGCTGCTATAAACATGGTTGAGCAAATATCCCTTTTGTGTACTTGAGCAAACTTTGGGTATATACCTAGCAGTGGTATAGCTGGGTCTTGAGGAAGCACTATTCCTAATTGTCTTAGAAAGCGCCAGATAGATTTCCATAGTGGTTGGAGCTCCACAAGGACCAAAGATATCTGGGCACAGGGTCTTTTCTGAGACTGACATGCAACCAAGGACCATGTATGAATGTAACCTAGAACCTCTGCTCAGATGTAGCCTGTGGTAGCTCAGTAACCAATTGGTTTCCCATAGTGAGGGGAACAAGGACTATTTCTAACAGGAACTCAATGACTGGCTCTTTGGCCTCCCCACCCCCCAAGGGAGGAGCAGTCCTGTTAGGCCACAGAGGAGAGCTTTGCAGCCAGTCCTGAAGATACCTGATAAAACAGGATCAGATGAATGGGGAGGAGGTCCCCCC
>NW_026594395.1:18759-22200 GCF_907164565.1 Psammomys obesus
GCACGGTGGAGAGGAGGGAGGGAGGGACTGGGAGGGAATGAGGGATCAGGACACGGCTGGGGTACAGAGTTAATAAAATGTAACTGATAAGAAAAAAATAAAATACAAAAAAATAAATAAAAAATAAATAAATAAATACAATTTCAGCAAAGTGTTTATCGCATAAGTGTAGTTAAATACATATCCCACAGGTCAACACTGACAAGCCCCTTGCTGAAACATAAAAGAATTCAAGTGAATGCCCTCCTTTCGAGTTATCATCAGCATTTTTCCATGACTTTGATTACACCTACCACTCATTCTTCACTTAGTAATTCCATATGGCATTCAGATCTTTTCTTGGGAAGGCTCTGGATCCTGAGGAAACTGGCATCTGTACCAGGAGTTGATGGGGAAGTTCTGAATTGGTGGCATTCCTAACAACGTTTTTCAATTTATTTTTATGTCAGTAGTGAAAAGCATTACTATTGTTTCATTTTATCTCTGCTCCTGAACTAAATGGAGTGCATTATTTGACTTCCTTCCTCTGAAGTCCACCTTAGCAGAGGTCAGCTTCTTCTCTATTAAGAACACACTGGAAAGGAAAAATAAAAATACACACACAGACACACACACACACACACACACACACACACACACAAAAAAAAAAAAAAAAACCCACAAGAATAAATCAAGCTAAAAACAGCTATTCATTATTCCTGATCCAACCAGGCTTTTTCTACCTCACTTGAAACAAGTACTGATTGGGGTCTGAGTAACCTTACAAGAACTCTATGTTTGCGTTTCTGACTTGGTCACTCACTCAATAAACAGAAATGCTGACATACAAAATAAAACTTAATAGCTACAAAATATAAACAATGATAATATAATACTTTCTCAAACCTGACACCTGTCTCTACCATCAAGTCACATACAGAACCCCAGAATTGTTCAGTTGGGGAAGAAAGCAACCACTTCAGTGAAAGATACTATTCCACAGTCAAATAGGCATTATAAAAACACAAATAAAATTAATTACTGCTTGACGCTTTTAAAATCAGTATTGTATACCATGGAGAATTCTTAACATATAGAAAAATGTTGACATAAGACCCTTGTGTATGTTACTCACGCACACCCACAGATGCTGTGATTACAGCAATGTATTGGTCAGGCTATGTGATTTTTATATATGTGTCAGTCTTTTTGCATCTGGAAGATGATATTCCTTGGAGTTTTCCACCAGCACTGGCTTTTACATTGGTTCCATCTTCTCCGACATAGAGATCCCTGAGCCCCGAGAATAAGCTATCCCACTTATGATATCTTAGGACTGAAGACTGAGTGCTCTAAAGCCTCTTACTTTCTTCAGTTTTTTCTGTGTAACTTACAATTTACCACAAAAAAAAAAAAATCCTAATGTGTTTTAAGCAGGGCAATTTTCTACGTGAAGGTCATTAGGAGTCACTAGCAGCATAATGATAGTGTTTTGTTTTGTTTTGTTTCTAAATCCATGATCTGTCTAATCTTTGGTTCTTAGTCTCATTAGCATAATGATAGTGTTTTGTTTTTTTTCTAAATCCATGATCTGTCTAATCTTTGGTTCTTAGTCACCTTAGCAATGTCAAACATGAGTTCCATCTCATGGACTGGTCTTTAAATCAAATCAAATGATGGTTGGTTACTCCCATAAGACTTGTGCCACTTTTGCGTAAGTATATCTTGTTCTTCATCTTTTGAGAACTTCCAGTTTAGTTCTAAACCTCAATTTTATATTAGTTTAGTTATTTTTTGATGTTCCTTTTTTTTTCAAAATAATTGAGTACTTGTGCATAATTCCACACACCTATGGACACTAGATTTTTTCACAAAAAGAACCAAAACATATGCTGACAAAAAAGACAACATTATTAACAAATTATGCTGTTCAAGTTGAATAGCTGCATGTATATGAGTGAAAACAGATATATTTCTGGAACTCTGCATAAAACTAAACTCCAAATGGATCAAGCACCTCAGCAGAAGACCATATACCATAAGCCTAAAAGAAGAGAAGGTACAAGATATTCTTGAACACATTGGCACAGTAAAAAGACTTTCTGAATAAAATAGTAATAGTACAGGTATTAAGACCAAAAACTAATAAATTTAACCCCATGAAGCTAAAAGCCTTCTCTACAATAAGGACACTATCATTTCAGCAAAGTAGTCACCTACAGAATGTAAAAAAAAAAAAAAAAATACCAATTATATTTCTGAAAGACAGCTAGTATATTTCTTTGCCATGTTAATTCTTCTCTTGAGAACAATCTGTCCAGTTTCATAGTCTAGTTTTTAATTAAGCTATCTTCTTTATCTTTAGTTTTTATAGTTCCTTGTATATTCTAGACACTGATCCCCTATTCAATGTAGAGCTACAAGGAATGTTTTTTCTAGAACGAGGCTGCTTATTTCCTGTTATATTGCAATTTTCACTGCAGTATGGAAGACTTAAATTTCATGTTTTTCTTACTGAATGTTGTTATTTCTTGGGTAATGGGTATTAATTAGATACTGTCTCCTGATCTTATATACTGAAGTGTGCTCTTTGTCTTCTAGAAATTTCAGACTTTTAGGTCCAATATTGACATCTTTGATTCATTTAGAATTTATTTGTGTGTGGCTGAGAGAAATGCCTGAGGTTTAATACCTCTACATGTAGAGATCTGGTTTTCCCAAAACTATTGGTTAAGCATGTTGTCTCTTTTCTAATGTATGTTCTGAAATCTTTACAAAAACTCAAATGGCTCTCATTTGCTGGATTTTTTAAAATTAATTACTTATTTGTTCACTTTACATCCCAATTGTAGCCATCTCCTCTCCAGCATTTAACATTTGCATTAAAGAAGAGTTACAATTAGATAATTTTGAGGCAGATATCTGTCATCTCCAGTGGACTCATTATGTTTCGTAACTGAAAGAAAGCTTTACCAAGTTATGCTTTTAGTGATTTACATGTTTTATAGGTATATGTTCAATGCACAGTGAATAGATAAATTTATACTGTCAAGAAAATAAAAACTAGTAATTCTTTCAATATTAAGCCCAGTGATTTATTTTCCACTGTGAAATTGAGAAAATAAGTTCATGTACTAATATTATATTAGAGTTTGGTAGTGTATAGTGTTTACATTATGTCCTGTAAGTATGAATCTCACAGTCTTAAAATTCCACACTTACTTTTATTCCAAGCTTTTCACTAATTTCTTTCCTCAACAGTTCTGATCTTTTTAGTTTGGGGTTAGGGTTTGATTTCTTTGTAATCGATTTTAGTAGTTCATATTTTATCAACACGTGCTCTCTTCTCTTTTGATTAACTGTCTAGTTCGGATGCAAATTATCCTTAATTAATGCTTCAATAAAAGATGCTATAAAAAAAAAACTCAGGTGGCTGTGTGACTGTTTATGTGTATTTGGCCA
>NW_026594396.1:0-21579 GCF_907164565.1 Psammomys obesus
CTCCTGAAGATCTTTTACTGTAGAGATTTTTTTTTTTTTTTTTTTTTTACCAATTCTGGGTTTCTTGTTATTCCATATGAAGGTGGGAATTTTTCTTTCAAGGTATGGAAAGAATTGTGTTGGTAATTTTATGGGAATTGCAATGAATCTGTATATTGCTTTTGGTAATTCAGCCATTTTTACTATGGTAATCCTGCAAAGCCAGGAGCAGGGGAGATCTTTCCATCTTTTGATATCTTCTTCTATTTCTTTCTTTTTTTTCATACAAGTCTTTAACTTGCTTGGATAGAGTTACACTAGCGTACTTTCTGTCCTTTGTGACTATTGTGAAGGATGCTGTTTCTCTAATTTCTTTCTGAGGCCATCATTATTTTGTATATAGGAGGTGTTCTGATTTTTTTTTTGAGTTAATTTTGTATATAACCACTCTGCTAATGGTGTTTATCAGCTGTAGGAGCTCCCTGGTAGAATTTTTGGAAATCACTCAGGTACACTATCATATCATCTGCCAATAGGGACATTTTGACTTCTTCTTTTCTGATTTGTATCCCCTTGATCTCCTTTAATTGTCTTATTGGTCTAGCAAGGACTTCAAGAACTATGTTGAAGAGATATGGAGAGAGTGGGCAGCCTTGCCTTGTCCCTGATTTCAGTGGGGTTGATTTAAGTTTCTCTCCATTTAGTTTGATGTTGTCTATAGGCTTGCTGTATATTGCCTATACTATGTTTAGGTAAGTACATTGTTTCCCTGATCTCTCTAAGACCCACCATGGGTTTCCTCTCTAGAGGGAGTCCCAGTTTGTAGTATTTGGGGGTCCTCAGTTCAGTCTGTGATGCTGAGAGAGCAAGCAGGCACAGGGCAGTACCTCTACACTGGCTACTGGGTGCCTGCAGGAAGCTGAGAACTTTCTGGAGAACTTTTCAGGACTGATGGTTCAGCTGAGTGCCTTGTAGTCCAACCTGATGTTTCCATCACCATGGGGTGTCCTCCCGACAGGGAAACCCAGTCTCTGGTGCCCTGGATCCCAGAGGTCTGTCTGGGACCATGAATGGGGCTGACATGGGCAGGTCTCTGGGTTGGCGGCTGAGTTTCTGCAGGACCTGGAAAATTTTCTAGGTATTGTCTGGGTGACCTGAGGTTGGTCCCAATTGTTTCTATCACTGTGGGCTTTTCTTTCCACTAGAAATCCCAGTCTTGATGTTGTGGTGCCCATAGTTCAATCTGCGATGGTGAACAGTACACCCAGGCATGTGGCTCAGGTATGGCGAGCAAGAGCCTACCTGGGACCTGGGAACTCTTCCAGGATTTAGCTGGGTGACCTGAGAATGGACCTAATTGCTTCCCACACCATGGGCTTTCCTCTCACCTGGGAAACACAGTCGCTGGTGTTTTAAGTCTGTTGGTCGCTGCACAGTCACTGCTATCCTAGTCATCAGAAACAGTGTTGTCCTGGTGCCGCCATCTTGGATCCCCTCCAATTTTTTTTTTTTATGTTAAACTTTTGATTTCTTTTGGTCTCTCTATTCAGGTCTTCCCTGAATAATTTCCTTCTTGGTCACTTCTAAATTTGTGTTCACACACTTGTGTATGGGTGTATGTGTGAATGTGTGTGTATATGTGTGTATGTATGTGTGTTGCTTTCCCCCATGTGTGCATATGTGGAGGCTAGCACACATGTATTCTTTTAAGCTTTCCACATTATGGACTTAGGAAGGGTTTATTACTGAACTGAAAGCTTGTGATGCTGGAGTTGGTGGTACTGGCTGACCAGTGAACTCTAGAATCTACCTATCTCCACGCTCATTGCAGGGGTTTTTGACACACACAGCAATTCTCAGCTTTTTTCATGGGTACTGGAGAATGTAACTCAGTTTCCCATGTTTGCGATGTAACAGCTATTAGACACTGAGCCATCTCTCAAAGCTTAAAATTCTCTTCATTTTTCCATTTTCTGCTTTTTCTTCAGATAAAAAGATCGGTATTATAATCAGTAGGATTATATACTATGCTGCATGTGTTTCCAATTTTTTTCCTCTATCATTTTCCAAAGCTCACTAAGATAAAGACCAAGTGCATAATAGTTCCTCCAACATACGCAATTTCTGATAATATGGGGAGTAATTTTCAATAATAGAGACAGTAAGTAGCAGAATGTATGGAATGTTTATTATAACAAACATTTATTGTATCATATTCAAAAACTATTTAAATCAACTTTCAGAATTCTTATCTTACAAATAAGAAGTGTGATGTCAGATACAAACCTTCAGTCTTTTCTATTCCACTATATCATAATGCCAGAGGAGTATATTCAAACTTCATTTATATTCAAAGACATGCAGAAGGCAACTTACCAAAATAGCTCAGTGGTGAAAATTTTAGGTACCACCAGAGGTATACATGTAACATATTTTTAAGTTGACTATTAACCACCAGATAGCATGGTTTAGAGGAATCTATATAACTTGATAGCTGGTAATCTTGACTCCAGAAACTATATATATAATACTTTTATTGATATATGTATTGTAATTGAGCTCTTGTGACTTATCCTTGTCATTTTATTCCTGCTTTCAAATCTTTATTGTAAATTCAGTTTGTTTTTGACTCAGTATAGCTGTCATTTATACCTCCTGATTTGAATAAATTCAACCATTCGAGATGACACCTGTATTAGTTCTTCTTCTTAGATCAATCATGTCAACAGTTAACATAAGGCTCCTGTGCACCTATCACATTGTTTGCTCTTGCTATGAAAATACAGCTCCTTGACATCAGACCTCATCGAAAAGCACATTTGGAAAATGGAAGGGATGTCAAATGTTTATTCCATTTAAAAATATTACTATGTTCTCCTGTGGGTCCAATTACAGAATAATTTTGAATGTTTATGAATTTCTTCAGTGGCACAGTGTTGGTTTGTTTCCAAGGAAACAAACGAATCTATACTGAACTTCACACATCCTTAGTCACTAAATTTCATAAATTTTAAAAAACTGATTGCTTTTATAGGAGTTACCAGCTACACTATCACTGCAGGTAGACTTCCAAGAGTGCCATAACTGAAAGATTATTTCAATCTAAGCTAAAATTTAAGACACAAATTTTATGAAGTAATCATAATTTGAAATGATATAGTCCTTAGTGAGGTGAATTTCTTGTCTACATATGAAGTGAGTTTGAGGCATGCAACCACTTGCTTCTTTTGTTACCCTGCATTTCCTTTTCGTTTTTTCTTTTAATGTGGAAAATGTAGATTACTTATTATTCCATTCAAGAAAAACTTTGTTTTTTGGATGTCTTTCGTTCTTAACTGAATCTTAACTGAAATCTAATTTAAGTCTACAGAAAGGACAATGCATTTTAAAGTGGCATTTTAGCATTCAAGCTATTCATCTTCTTCAATGCGATTGTAATTTTTATCTAAATGATTTCCTTAGAAAATGGATTCATTTGACTCTAGTGCTTCTGAGACCAGTGGGAAGCTCATCATCTTAATATTGAATCTGTAAATCCTTTCCACTAAGGATGATTAACAGCTTGGTCAAGTGTTTATTTTACTTTAAGAAGAATATGTAATTTCCTGAAATAGCACATATAGATTTCAGTCCATTTCCCCTTTCACAATTCACATTTATGCCATGGACTCAGAGGATGCAGGGTGATTCTATATTAGACTTCCTTCTGCATGGTAAGATGATAGCCTAACAAGCTTTTGTAGTTTAATGAGCATATATCAGTCTGTTCCATGATTCATTTATACTGGATACAAAAAGCCATCCTCAGCCATGGTGATAAGAAGCAATAACAGTGGATTACTTCCAGATGGCACTTTTTTTTTTCCTACACGTATGAACTAAAATATCCGTGCGATAAACGTTTCTATTAGGGCAGTGATGGACTGGTCATTTTGTATCATGTGTTTAAAGCCTTGGTCACAGCTATTTGAAATAGAGCCAATCATTAGGCAAACTGATTAGGTAATGAATTGTTTGGTCATTTACACATTTAGTTGACACTTGCATTCCTCAACTGACCAGTAAGCTAAAATACAGGGGAGATAACCCACATAATTTAATGTAGATGGCCCCCTTACAGCATCAAAAATATTTGTAGATCCATAATACACACTGTTCAAAAAGTTACCAGAAAATGTCCTGTATTATATTTACTGTTTCTTCGTAAATAGTGAAACTAGTCACATTTTTGCCCTTAACATTTAAATTGAAAATATTTTTATCTGATCTTGATTTAATTTTGGTAAATGGAATCTATCAAAAAAATTGTCCATTTCATTTAGATTTTTAAATTTTGTAGCCTATGGGCTTTTGTAGTTAGACTTAATGATTGGTTGGATTTCCTCAGTATCTGTTGTGATGTTCCCCTTTTTGTTTCTGATTTTGCTGATTTGGACTTTTTCTCTAGACCTTTTAGTTAGTTTGGCTAAGGGTTCATCTATCTTGTTGATTTTCTCAAAGAACGAGCTCTTGGTTTCATTGATTCTTTGAATTGTTTTATTTGAAAATCTTAAGAAATTATGTTTTCTCAAACAGGTCTTTCACTTGCTTGGTTAGAGTCACACCAAGGTACTTTATGTTATTAGTGGCTATTGTGAAGGGTGTTGTTTCCCTAATTTCTTTCTCAGCCTTTTTGTCTTTGGTATACAAGAGGGCTTCTGATTTTTTTGAGTTGATTTTGTATCCTGCCACTTTGCTGAAGGTGTTTATCAGCTGAAGAAGTTCTCTGGTTGAATCTTTGGGGTCGCTCATGTATACTATCATATCATCTGCAAATAGTGACACTTTGACCTCTTCCTTTCCGATTTGTATCCCCTTGCTCTCCTTTAGTTGTCTTATTGCTCTGGCTAGGACTTCAAGTACAATGTTAAAGAGATATGGAAACAGTGGGCAGCCTTGTCTTGTCCCTGATTTCAGTGGGATTGATTTAAGTTTCTCTCCATTGAGTTTGATGTTGGCTATAGGCTTGCTGTATATTGCCTTTACTATCTTTAGGTATGTGCCTTGTATCCCTGATCTCTCCAAGACTTTAAACATAAATGGGTGTTGGACTTTGTCAAATGCTTTTTCAGCATCTAAGGAGATGATCATGTGGTTTTTCTCCTTCATTTTGTTTATGTGGTGGATTACATTGATGGATTTCCGTATGTTGAACCACCCTTGCATTCCTGGGATGAAGCCTACTTGGTCATGGTGGATGATATCTTTGATGTGTTCTTGGATTCGGTTTGCAAGTATTTTATTGAGTATTTTTGCATCAATGTTCATAAGAGAGATAGGTCTGAAGTTCTCTTTTTTTGTTGGATCTTTGTGTGGTTTAGGTATCAAAGTGACTATGGCTTCATAGAATGAGTTTGGTAGTGTTCCTTCTATTTCTATTTTGTGGAATAGTTTGAGGAGAGTTGGTGTTAGTACTTCTTTGAAGGTCTGGTAGAATTCTGCGCTGAAGCCATCTGGTCCAGGGCTTTTTTTGGAGGGGAGACTGTTAATGACTGCTTCAATTTCCTTGGGAGATATAGGGCTATTCAGTCTTTCTACCTGATCTTGACTTAATGTTGGTAGATGGAATCTGTCAAGAAAGTTATCCATTTCATTTAGATTTTCAAATTTTGTGCCATATAGGCTTTTGTAGTATGACCTAATAATCGTTTGGATTTCCTCAGTGTCTGTAGTTATGTCCCCATTTTCCTTTCTGATTTTGCTGATTTGTATGGTTTCTCTCTGCTTTTTAGTTAGTTTGGCTAACGGTTTGTCTATCTTGTTGATTTTCTCAAAGAACCAGCTTTTTGTTTCATTGATTCTTTGGATAATTTTATTTGTTTCTAATTGATTGATTTCTGCCCTTAGTTTGATTATTTCCAGCCGTCTGCTCCTCTTGGGTGTATCTGCTTCTTTTTTTTCTAGGGTTTTCAGTCTTTGAAGAAAGAAATTGAAGAAGATCTCAGAAGATGGAAAGATCTCCCGTGCTCATGGATTGGTAGGATTAACATTGTGAAAATGGCCATCCTGCCAAAAGCAATCTACAGATTCAATGCAATTCCCATCAAAATACCAACTCAATTCTTTACAGACCTTGAAAAAAAGATTCTCAGCTTCATATGGAGAAACAAAACACCCAGAATCTCCAAAACGATCCTGTACAAGAACAGATCATCTGGAGGTATCTCCATTCCCGATCTCAAGCTGTACTACAGGGCAACAGTAATAAAAACTGCATGGTATTGGCATAGAAACAGAAAGGAGGATCAATGGAATCGCATAGAAGACCCAGAAATAAACCCACACACCTATGAATACTCAATATTTGACAAAGAAGCCAAATCCATTCAATGGAAAAAAGACAGCATCTTCAACAAATGGTGCTGGACCAACTGGATGTCTACATGCAGAAAAATGAAAATAGACCCATATTTATCACCCTGCACAAAACTAAAGTCCAAGTGGATCAAGGACCTCAACATAAAACCAGATACTCTAAATCAGCTGGAAAAAAAAGTGGGAAACAGCCTAGAACTCATTGGCACAGGAGACAACTTCCTGAACAGAACACCAACAGCACAGGCTCTAAGAGCAATAATCAGTAAATGGGACCTCATGAAACTGAAAAGCTTCTGTAAAGCAAAAGACACTGTCATCAAAACAAATAGACAGCCTACAGATTGGGAAAGAATCTTCACCAACTCTTTATCTGACAGAGGGCTAATATCAAGTATATATAAAGAACTAAAGAAGCAGAAAAGCAACAAACCAAGTAATCCACTTAAAAAATGGGGAACAGAGCTAAACAGAGAATTCTCGAAAGAGGAACATCAAATGGCAGAGAAACACTTAAAGAAATGCTCAACCTCATTAGCCATTAGGGAAATGCAAATCAAAACGACCCTGAGATTTCACCTTACACCCATCAGAATGGCCAAGATGAAAAACTCAAGTGATAGCACATGCTGGAGAGGTTGTGGAGAAAAGGGAACCCTCCTCCATTGCTGGTGGGAATGTAAACTGGTTCAACAACTTTGGAAGTCAATCTGGCGCTTTCTCAGACAAATAGGAGTAGTGCTACCTCAAGACCCAGCTATACCACTCCTAGGTATATACCCAAAATTTGCTCAAGTACACAACAAGGACATATGTTCAACCATGTTCGTAGCAGCTTTATTTGTAATAGCCAGAACTTGGAAACAACCCAGATGTCCATCAATGGAGGAATGGATACAGAAATTGTGGTATTTTTACACAATGGAATACTACTCAGCAATCAAAAAGGAGGAAATCATGAAATTTGCAGGCAAGTGGTGGGATCTAGAAAAGATCATTCTGAGTGAAGTATCCCAGAAGGAGAAAGACAAACTTGGTATATACTCGCTTATATAGACCTACAAGATATGATAAACATAATGAAATCTACACACCTAAAGAAGATAATCAAGAAAGTGGACACAGGCGAAGGTGATTAATCCTCATTTAGAAAGACAAATGGGATGTGCATTGAAGTTATGACAGGAGTCTACCACAAAAGGCATCTGAAAGACTCTACCTAGCAGTGTTTCAAAGCAGACACTAAGACTCATAACCAAACCCTCGGCAGAGTGCAGGGAATCATATGAAAGAAGGGAAGTTAGTATGATATGGAAAGGATAGGAGCTCTACAAGGACCAAATATATCTGGGCACAGGGACTTTTCTGAGACTGACACTCAACCAAGGACCATCTATGGATATAACCTAGAACTTCTGCTCGGATGTGGCCTATGGTAGCTCAGTAACCAAGTAGTTTTCCAAAGTAAGGGGAACACGGACTATTTCTAACAGGATCTCAAGGGCAGGCTGTTTGACCCCCCCCCCCAGGGGAGGAGCAGTCTGTTAGGCCACAGAGGAGGACTTTGCAGCCAGCCCTGAAGATACCTGATAAAACAGGTTCAGACGAAAGGGGAGGAGGTCCTCCCCTATCAGTGGACTTGGAAAGGGGCAGGGAGGAGACCAGGGAGGGAGTGTGGGGTTGGGGAGGGAATGAGGGAGCGGGATACAGCTGGGACACAGAGTTAACAAAATGTAACTAAAAATAAAAATAAAAATAAAAAATGCGAAAAAAAAAAAGAAATTATGTTTTTAAGTATAATATAGCAAATTTTGGTCATTATTGTTACATTTTTCCTAAAACCACGGATAAATAAATTTCAATAAAAAAGAATCAGCCAATAAATAATTAACCCATTGACAAAATAGAGAAAGATATAAAAGAGAAACTGGTTTAGGAGTTTGCTTATGAAATAACTTCTCATGAACACCATAGAGTTCTACTTTACAGCCCAATAATTTCATCAGGCTTTTATAAAATTTTAACTCAGATTCTTGATCATGATACTAAAATATTTGAAACAAAAAATAGTCAATAATGATTTAGTTAAATCTTTAAAAAAGAATCATAAAATAAATATATATTTTGATAGATTCGTATTATTAAGATTAATTATTATATGCATCCCAGTCTTTTTTTTACAACCCAGTCTTATCAAATATGTAAATAGAGTATAATTAAAAAAATATAAACCCTGCTTATTGGCACTTTCCTTCCCATCTCAAAACTCAGGCCAAAGAAGAATATAAAAACATTTTCAGATTAAATTTTGTTCTCTGTATACAATTAAAGAAAATGAACACCAAAACATAGACATCATTTAATTAGTTAATTCTCATCTGAATGATCTTGTTAGACAGGAAGCACTTGGTAATACTTTGCTTATGTCTAACATTACTAAGTTTCAACATCTAAAATCCCTTGCAGAAATCTCAATATAGAATTATTTTCATGCTTGGGAATGGAAAATATTCTTCAAACATCACTGAATTAGTAACAAATTGTAAAGTATCCTCATCCCTTATGTATAAATTACATAAATATAAATTTCTTAATCCAAGGAACATTTATCTGTTCTACTCTTCAAAACATAGCAAGTATTTTCATAATACCTTGTTCAGTGCCTAAAATAAAAACATTGGAAATTAGAAAAAAATTAGACTAGAATTCAGTAAAGGAAATGTTTGAAGGTAAGGCTTGCTTTAATTTGGCTCATTTTAATTAGCCTTTGTTGGAAGCCATGGAAACAAATACTGGTAAGGAGAATTAGCTGCAGAATATCTTTTAAATAAAGCAACGGAAAAGCTGAGGAAGTAATTTAATTGTTAAGAGCACTTGATGCTCTTGAAGAGAAAAATAGGTTCAGTTCCTAGTGCCAGAGGGTGACTCACAGTCATCAATACCTCCAGTTCTAGGGGATCCAGTGTAAAATTAAAATCAAAGAAGCCTTCCAACAGAAGGCAGAACCTCCAGCTCTCTGTTTGTATTATCTGGGTGTCATAGCAAAGTCAAAGTCATGACCTGGTAGCTAAAGTAGATAAGTTTTATTAAGAAAGAATATGGACCCAAATTTAAACATCTTCTTAAATGTAGCATTTGAAACAGGGTAGATACATTCCCTTTGAAAAAGAATTTCAATTTAAGTTTAAAAAATTGACGCTGTGCTTCAATATATGATGTTGGATATTGGTTTCAATGAGTTTGTTTTTACTCTACATTTGATTTTCTAGGAAATAACACAAACACCTATAAGATGACTACAGTAGAAACACCTTATTCATTAAGCAATGTTAGATGAGTCCTGTCATCCCGAGGAGACTTGGAGGTTTAATTTTGGATTTAAGGGACTGATTTTTCTTCGTGCTCACTAACTGTTGGAGGACTGCCTATCAGTATTGTCTTTAGCTTGAAAAGAACCTTTCAATATTTAAAACTGTTAATCTCTGGTATCTAAGTAATGTCTGTAGCTGTAGAGCTTCATTTGTATTGATGTTCTTCAAGGCTCAACTTCCTTTGCTGCTATTCATATTGTTCTTTAGCCCTGGGAAATGTTTCCTTCTCTAAAACCTCATCAGTGATTGATCTCCAGGTCTTATGGGCAATCATATCCATTTATATAACATGAGGCTCATTCTCACAGGACACGTTGTTTGACACAGAAATGTACATTTTAGTGTCAGTTCTTCTTCATTTTCAGCTTTTTTTTTTTTTAAATCTTCTGGAATTAGCAGTATTCTAGCAACAAGTGTCTCTAAAACAAACATGCAGTGAGTTTAGAGGAATTTGGGCAGTGTCGGAATCTTCTGTGAGATAAAATAGGAGTTCTATACCTGTGACAGAAAACATTTTCTAGGAAAGGGAATAGTTCTTCCTGTGTTAGTCAATTGTTTTCCCCCGAAGAAAGAAAGAAACAACCGAAACCATATTGACCAGAAAATAACACAAGCAAAATATTACACACGAATAATGTCATACCTACTTAGTTTAAAGATTGTAATAAAAAATCAACTGCATTTTCATATTTATAACTGTTCTCTGAAGAAGAACTGTCTCAAAATATTTAATACGTAAGATTAATTCAACTTTTATGTGGTATTTATCTTTTTCAAATCATGAAGCAATTTCACATTTTTATTTTTATAAATTACACTAAAATAAAGTGTAGTTTCATCTAAACTTGGCTTAAGTATTGCTTTGAAGTCATCTGTTTTCCAATTGGAAAATCCAATTTGGTTTCTTTTACTTTTATTTTTGAAAAAAAAAATCATTCAAGAGCACTTACTTACATTATATTCAGAACTCACTCTTCCCCTGAAATCCTGTGTCCCTTAACTTCCTCTTATATACATGACCTCTTTCTCATTTATTATTATGTACATGCTTCCATGTGTTACATATAATACACATTGCAATTTGCTGAGTCTGTTTGGTGTTGTTTGAATGACTATGCATTAAAGCTACCCTTTTGGAACTGGATATCCTCCAAAGGAGCTTGCCATGGAGAAGACTGATTCTCCCTCTTGAGGCAAGGGGTGAAGCCTTATAAGATTTCCCTCATTTACTTTGAAATGTCACTTGGTGCTTTCACTGTGCAAGTCTTGGACCAGCATTTCCAAGTTAGACCAGCACCATTTTTTGAAGATGTTCCTTCCCCCAACCCACATTGCATGGTTTGGGCTTCTTTCTTCCTTCCTTTCTTCCTTTCTTTCTCTCTCTTTCTTTCTCTCTTTCTTTCTTTCTTTCTTTTTCAAAAACCAAGTGTCCATAGTTATATATGGATTTATTTCTAGGTTGTCAGTTCAATGCCATGGATCAACCTGTCTGTTTCTATACCAGTACCATGTAGTTTTTATAACTATTGCTCTGTATGGCAGGTTGAAATGAGGGATAGCAATATCTCCAGAAGTTCTTTTATATTACAGAACTGTTCTAGCTATTTGGGGGTTTTGGTTTTCCATATGAAGTTGAGAATTATTCTATCAAGGTCTGTAAAGAATTGTGTTGATATTTTGAGGGAAATTGCATTGAATGTTTTTTTTGGATTTCCTCAGTGTCTATTGTAATGTCCCTCTTTTCATTTCTGATTTTGTTGATTTTTCTCTCTAACTTTTAGTTTCACTAAGGATTTGTGCATATTGTTGATTTCCTTAAAGAACCAATTCTTGGTTTCATTAATTTGTTATTGTTCTCTTTGTTTCTAAATTATCGATTTCAGCCCTGAGTTTGATGATTTCCCTGCCATCTACTCTAGTATGTGTGTTTCCTTTTGTTCTGGAGCTTTCATGTGTGCAGTTAGGTTTTTGGTATGAGAACTCTCTGATTTCTTTGAGAAGGCACTTAGTACTATAAACTTTCCTCTTAGCACTACCTTCATTGTGTCCCATACATTTGGATATGTTGTGCCTTTGTTTTCATTGAGTTTTAGGAAGTCTTTAATTTCTTTCTTTATTTCTTCCCTGACCCAGTCATCATTAGGTAGAGAATTATTCAGATTTCATGAGTTTGTAGGCTTTCCATGGTTTCTGTTGTTTTGAAGTCCAGCTTTAATTCATGATGGTCTGATAAGATACAAAAGATTATTTCAATATACTTATATCTGCTGAGGCTTGCTTTGTGACCAGCTATGTGGTCAATTTTGGAGAAGGTTGTATGAATTGCTGGGAAGAAGTTATATTCTTTTGTGTTTGGGTGAAAAGTTCTGTAGATGCCTGTTAGGGCCATTTGAATCATGACATCTGTTAGTTTTATTATTCCTCTGTTTAGTTTCTGTCTCAATGATCTGTCCATTGGAGAGAGTGGGGTGTTGAAGTCTCCTAGTATTAATGTATGGTGTTTGATTGTGAATTAAGTTTTTTTTAATGTTTCTTTTGCAAAAGTGGATGCACTTGTTTTGGGACATAGATATTCAGAATGGAGATGTCTGCTTGGTGGATTTTTCCTTTGATGAATATGAAGTTTCTTTCCCCATCTCTTTTGAAAGTTTTTTCTATTGAATATTAGAGTTGCTACTCTAGCTACTTTCTCAGCTTTGTTTGCTTTGGAAAACAAAAAACAAAACAAAACAAAAAAACAACAACAACATTTTTCCAATCCTTTACTCGGAAGTGATGTCTATATTTGTGGCTGAGGTGTGTTTGTTGTACGCAACAGAATGATGGATCCTGTTTTTGCATCCATTCTGATAGCCTGTGTGTTTTATTGGGGAAATACAGTCCATTGGTGACGAAAGACATTAATGACCAATAGTTGTTAGTTCCTCACATTTTGATGTTGGTGTTGTCTCTCTGACTTTTAGTTTCACTAAGGATTTGTGCATCTTGTTGATTTCCTCTGTGTGTGTGTGTGTGTGTGTGTGTGTGTGTGTGTGTGCGTGTGTTTTATTTTTGGTTTTGCTGCAGTGGGGTTATTTATTTCTTGTACATAGTTAACATTTGGGAGTTGGAGTTTTCCTTAACATTTCTTCTGTAGGGCTGGATTGGTGCACAGATATTGCTTAAATTTGATTTTGCCATGAAATATCTACTTTCTCTGCATATGGTGATTGAACCTTTTTCTGGGAATAATAATCTGGTCTGAAATCTGTGGTCCGTTAAGGTCTGCAAGACATCTATCTATCTGCACAAATACTTCTGGCTTTCAGAGTCTCTGGTGAGAAGCTAGGAGTAATTCTGATAGGTCTTTCTTTATATGTTACTTGGCCTTTTTTTTTTTTTTCCTTTGTACATTTAGTGCTTTGATTATTGTGTGGCAGGTGGATTTTATTTTCTGGTCCAATCTATTTTGTGTTTTGTAAACTTCTGTGTTACTGGAATCTACTTCCTTAGGATGGAGAAGTTTTCTTTTATGGTTTTGTTGAAAATGTTTTCTGGCCTTCTCTTTCTTCTATTTCTATTATTCTTAGGTTTCCTCTCTTCATAGTGATTTTTTGGATATTTTGTGTTAAGTTTTAGATTTAACATTTTCTTTGACATATGTATAGATTTCTTCAGTTGTATCTTTTACAACTGAGATTCTCTCCTCGATCTGTTGGTATTTGTTGGTGATGTCTCTAGTTCCTGTTATCATCCCTAAGTTTTCAATCTCCAGGATTCCCTCAGTTTCTGTTTTCATTATTATTTCTATTTCCATTTTTAAGTCTTGAACCATTTTATTAATTTCCTTCACCTCTTTCTTTCTTTCTTTCTTTCTTTCTTTCTTTCTTTCTTTCTTTCTTTTCTGAGACAGGGTTTCTCTATGTAGACTTGGATGTCCTGAATGGATGGCTTGGGAGACCCAGCTGGCTTAGAATTCATAGAGATCAGTCTGCCTATGGCACTCCCTGTGCTGGGATTACAAGCATATTTCACCATGTCCTGCTTTCCTGTATTTCTTTAAGGTATTATATTTGTTTCTTATCTAAAGGCCTCTATCAACTTCATAAGAATAAACTTAAGGTAATTTTCTTGTGTTTCAGCTGTGTTTGGATATCTAGGGCTTGTTGTAGTAAGACAGCTAGGTTCTTTTTTTTTTTTTAATACCTTCAATCTTTTTTTTTCTAATTTTATTAATTACTCTTCATTCACTTTGTATCCCCCCATAAGCCCTTCCTTCCTCCCCTCCCATTCCTACCCTCCCTCCCCCTTCTTCACGCATGCCCCTCCCCAAGTCCACTGATAAGGGAGGTCCTCCTCTTCTTCCTTCTGGTCTTAGTCTATCAGATCACATCAGAAGTGGCTGCATTGTCATCTTCTGTGGCCTGGTAAGGCTGCTCCCCCCTCATGAGGAGTTGATCAAAGAGCAGGACAATCAGATTAGGTCACAGGCAGACCCTCTTCCCATTACTATGGAACCCACTTTGACACTAAACTGCCATGGGCTACATCTGTGGACAGCTAGGTTCTTTTTTTTATAATTTTTTTATTATTAGTTACATTTTATTAATTCTGTATTCCAGCTGTATCCCGCTCCCTCATTCCCTCCCAAACCTTCCCTCCCTCCCCTTTCCAAGTCCACTGATTGAGGAGGACTTCCTCTCCTTTCATCTGACCCTGTTTTATTAGGTATCTTCAGGACTGGCTGCAAAGTCCTCCTCTGTGACCTAGCAGGACTGCTCCTCCTTTGGGGGATGGGGAGGTCAAAGAGCCTGCCACTGAGTTCCTGACAGCTAGGTTCTTATGGTACCATATTGCCCTGGCTCTTGTTGATTATGTGCTGTTTTGTTTTGTTTTGTTATGTTCTGTTTTGTTTAGTTGATTGTATTCTTATGCTGATCTTTAATCATCTGGTTTTCCCTGGTGTTGGCTTGGTGTTTCTGGTACTCACAGGACTCCTCAGAAAGATGAGTAGATCCCTGAACTAGAGCATGGAGCTGTGTGTCCCTACAGCCCTGGCTGGCTGGCTGGTCATGGTTCTGGTTAGAGAGGTCTCCTCCTTAAGCAAAGTTGAGACCTGGGATGGAGGCTGGAGATTTCTAGGGTCTGGCACCTCTCCTAGGCAAGGCAAGTAGGGCCTTGGGCCATAAACTGGAACCGTGTGTTTCTAGGGCCCCAGCAGGGCTGATGATCCTGGGAGATGTTCTGGCAAGTCTCCTTGGGAAGGCAGGTAGAGCCAGAAATGAACAGTTTAAAAAATATTTATATTATCAAGCTGGAGAAGTTGAGATGTTGCTTAACTAGACACTTCATCCCTATTGATTAGTATTCATGGTGCTTTTAGTTACTCTGCATGCATCTGGGGGATAAGGATAATCATTAATATTATCCAGCTACAAACCCTGCAACAAACAATAGTTACCTGCCTGCAAGATAAAGTGATGAAATTGTAGTACAAATGTTATGGGAGTAGCCAATTACTCCATTCCATGACAGGAAACCACTCCTGATACTGCTAATATGTCTAAGTACCTAAGACTTAAGTATGTCAAGTGCCTAGTAAAATTATTATAATTTGCCATTATTCTGCTAAAAGACATAGCAATAAAATGACTTCTAATGTCATATTGCTATACCCACAGACCATCGCCTTACTGAACCCTCATCAGAGGGTTGTATTACTTCTTTTTGCAGTAGATAGGGCTTAATTCAAAGATCCAATACTGGACAATATACAGAGTGAGAGGCTTCGGAGGACCCAGTCTTAGTTAGAATGTTTTCATCAAACCCCTCCCCTCAAGACCAAGGAATCCATATATAAAAGAAGTTAGAAGGGGGAATTGTGAGAGTCAGAGAGGAATAATGATTCTAAGGAAATGGTGTCTTCCAGAAACAACTAGACTAATGTATGTGTAAAATAACAGAGACTATGAGAGTACTCAGAAGACTGGCCCAGGTTGAAGCCAGATGGGTTCCCATCACTGAGAAGGGCAAAAAACAGTGGGCAGTTTCTGGACAGGTATCTGATGAAATGAGAGGACTTGAGGAATGTATATAATTCAAAAACTGAAGTGATTTGTTTTGTTTTGTTTTGTTTGTTTTTTATCTGACTCTCAGCTCAGGGCTACTCTAATCTGGAAAAAAGTTCTTTGCCTAGCAGGACTGCTCCTCCCTTGGGGGGTGGGAAGGTCAAAGAGCCTGCCATTGAGTTCCTGTCAGAAATAGTCCCTGCTATCTTACTATGGGAAAACAATTGGTTACTAGCTACCAAGGGCTTCATCCGAGCAAAGGTTTTAGGTTATATCCATACATGGTCCTTGGTGGAGTGTCAGTCTCAGAAAAGGTCCCTGTGCCCAGATATATTTGGTCCTTGTGGAGCTCCTATCCTTTCCCCATCATACTAACTCCCCTTCTTTCATATGATTCCCTGCACTCTGCCGAAGGTTTGGTTATTTTTGCAGCAAGTCCTGAAGATACCTGATAAAACAGGGTCAGATGGAAGGGGAGGAGGTCCTCCCCAATCAGTGGACTTGGAAAGGGGGAGGGAGGAGATGAGGGAGGGAGGGAGGGTTTTGGAAGGAATGAGAGAGCGGGATACAGCTGGAATACAGAGTTAATAAAATGTAACTGATAATAAAAAAATAAAATAATAAATAAATTTTTTAAAAAGTTCTTTGCTTTTGCTTTCTCTGGACCTAAGTCTTCTGTTTTTCTAGATATTAAATACTTTGTTCCAGGGGAGGAACCGTTGAGATTCTTCCCTTTATTAGCATATAGAGTACCTACAAGCACCATATATACAAATCTACAAGGTTGAAGCGTCTATTTAGGCAACACCTCAACTTCAGTTTAATAGCATAAATAAGCATTGTTTTCAGAAATAGGGCGTTTCCATCAGATTACGAACTGTAATCAACAGCATTGGCAATGGACTGTGATCCATAAGAGAACCACCGCATGCCGTGTTTCAAGGCTTATTTCTTGTTCTGAGTATGCATACACACTTTCCATTGACCTCAGATGTTCTTCTTCAAAGGTCACATAGGTGAGTTTCGTTCTCACATTCTAAACTTTTCCATTTGTTTCGGATTGTGACAACTTGACTGCATCTTGTCTATGTGTGCATCGCTTTTATTTTATTATAAATACAGGTTACTGAGCTTCTTATGGTGTACAATTGAATACTTTTCATAAAATTTCATTATGTATAAGCCAATATATGTTTAAAATATATTCTGATAAAACAGGGCCAGACGAAAGGGGAGGAGGTCCTCCCCAATCCGTGGACTTAGAAAGGGGCAGGGAGAAGCTGAGGGAGGAAGAGTGGGATTGGGAGGGAATAAGGGAGCGGGATACAGCTGGGATACAGAGTTAATAAAATGTAACTACTAATAATAAACAATAAAAAATTTTTTAAAAAATTCATTTTATTTTTTCTTTTCTATTCTTAAATATGTATTACCTATTAATATAGGTCAATATACTATTATATATTATTATATATTATTTTATTAGTACATTAATATTACATTTGTATAGTTTAATATATAATAATATATATTATATAGTATACACATACAAATATACAGTATGCTGGATGTTTATGTAAACGTTTACAACTATTCTCCTTGCCTTATAGTGGATTATATCCATTAAATATTGTGAAATTTGCTGATAATTTGTTCTTCCTGATCAATTTTCTATTTAACATTTGAACCTTAGAAATGACAATTCATCCTTGCATAGCTATCTTCTGATAGGCTCCTTAGCAAAGGATCGAAACAGATGCTGAGACTCACAGTCAAAGACTGGATGGAGTGCAGGCAGCCTTGTCGAAGAGTTGGGGAAAATATAGAAGAAATAGAGGGGACAGGAGATTCACAAGAATTTAACAGAGCCCACTAACCAGGGTCCAGGGGCACCTTTGAAGACTGAAGCACCAACAAAGGACCATGCATGGACTGGGCCTAGACTCCCTACACATACATTCCTGGTGGACAACTTGTTCTTATGGGTTCCCTGGTAAAGGGAGTAGGAATTAGCTCTGACATGGACTCTGTTGCATGCTTTTTGATCACTTCCTCCTGATTAGGCTGCCTTGCCAGAAGACCTTGGACAAGGATGTTTTCAGGAGTGATGCCACTTGAAGTGCTGGGGTGGGTTGGTGGGGCACCTCTTTCCTGAGGGTTAGGGCAGGGAGAGGGTGGAAGAGAAAGGGAGAGTGGGACCAGGAGGAGAGGAGGATGGGGACTATGAATGAGATGTAAAGTGAACAATTAAATAAATAAAGCTAAGCGTTAAAAAAAGAAATTACACTTCAAGTTGTAATTCTTATGCTTTTGTGTATATTCATAATTTGGTGATGCATAATTTTCATTCTTTTGGAAAATACTTTGAACATACTGATGACAGCTGTTTCTCCTGTAAGTGATATCCATCATCTAACTAGTAGTGAGTTCATCATCTGAGCCTTCTTAGGGACAGCATTTTGTTACTTATGGTTTTTTTTATTTCCTGTGTGGGTCTTATTAGTATATTTCCATATTTCTTTTATTGGTAGTTGCATATACCAGATGATGCATTTGGACAACTCTCTAACCATATTCTTGAAAATCCTAGAATGTTGTCATTGTTTATGATGGTAATTGTTGTAAAATGATGCCCTCAAACTAGAACATGAAAATTTGAGTTACCTGGTTTGTTGCCACAGAATTCTTCTCAGTTAAATCTATGACCTTCTAATTATTGGCTCAATATTTCTGTCTATTTCTTGAATCATTTTTGGTATTATCTTAAAAATGTCTGTGATAAAACTAAAGTCCAAGTGGATCAAAGACCTCAACATAAAACCAGATACTCTAAATCGGTTAGAAGAAAAAGTGGGGAAGAGCCTAGAACTCATTGGCCCAGGAGACAACTTCCTGAACAGAACAGCAACAGCACAGGCTCTAAGAGCAACAATCGATAAATGGGTCCTCATGAAACTGAAAAGCTTCTGTAAAGCAAAAGACACTGTCATCAGAACAAAATGACAGCCTACAGACTGGGAAAAGATCTTCACCAACTCTGTATCTGACAGAGGGCTGATATCCATGATATATAAAGAACTAAAGAAGTTAAAAAGCAATAAACCAAGTAATCCAATTAAAAAATGGGTTATTGAGCTAAACAGAGAATTCTCTGTAGAGGAATATAGAATGGCAGGGAAGAACTTAAAGAGATGCTCAACATCCTTAGCCATCAAAGAGATGCAAATCAAAACAACCCTGAGATTTCATCTTACACCCATCAAAATGGCTAAAATAATAACCTCAAATGACAACACGTGCTGGAGAGGTTGTGGAGAAAGGGGAACCCTCCTTCATTGCTGGTGGGAATGTAAACTGGTACAACCACTTTGGAAATCAATCTGGCACTTTCTCAGACAGTTAGGAATAGTGCTTCCTCAAGACCCAACTATACCACTCCTAGGCATATATCCAAAAGTTGTTCAAGTACACAACAAGGACATTTGCTCAACCATGTTCAAAGCAGCTTTATTTGTAATAGCCAGAACCTGGAAACAACCCAGATGTCCATCAACTGAGGAATGGATACATAAATTGTGGTACATTTACAAAATGGAATACTACTACTCAGCAAACAAAAATGAGGAAATCATGAAATTTACAGGCAAAATTCTGGGATCTAGAAAAAAAGCATTCTGAGTGAGATATCCCAGGAACAGAAAGACACACATGGTATATACTCACTTATATAGATCTACAAGATATGATAAACACAATAAAATCTATCCACCTAAAGAAGATGAACAAGAAAGAAGACCCGGGGTAAGATGATCAATCCTCACTTAGAAAGACAAATGGGATGGGCATTGGAAGCAGGAAAAAACAAGTAACAGGACAGAAGCCTACCACAGAGGGCCTCTGAAAGACTCTACATAGCAGTGTATCAAAGCAGATACTAAGACTCATAACCAAACCTTCGGCAGAGTGCAGGGAATCATATAAAAGAAGAAAGAGTTAGTGTGACCTGGAGAGGATAGGAGCTCCACAAGGACCAAATATATCTGGGCACAGGGGTCTTATATGAGACTGTTTCTCCAACCAAGGACCATGTATGGATATTACCTAGAACTTCTGCTTGGATGTAACCCCTTGTAGCTCAGTATCCAAGTGGGTACCCTAGTAAGGGGGACAAGAGCTATTTCTGTCATGAATTCAATGGCAGGCTCTTTGACCTCCCCACCCCCCAAAGGAGGAGCAGCCTTGGTAGGCCACAGAAGAGGACTTTTCATCCAGTCCTGAAGATGAAAGGGAAGGTGGTCCTCCCCAATCAGTGGACTTGGAAAGGCGCAGGGAGGAGATGAGGGAGGGACAGTGGGATTGGGAGGGAATGAAGGAGGGAGATACAGCTGGGATACAGAGTTAATAAAATGTAACTAATAATAAAAAAATACCCACAGGCAAAAAAAGGAAATAATTTAATTATACTAAAATTTTTATAATTCTATGATCTAGCAGACTACATCAGTAAATTAAACATGATTATTAAAAACTTCAATAACCACAGCTAAAAAAAATGTCTGTGATACAATATATTGTCAGATGTTGTTTCACCTCTGGACTAGTTTAACAACTTTTCATATATGTAGTAGACAGAGACAAAAGTTGTGTGGATGGGTATGACATTATAAGTCTCTAAGCATATGATAACAAATTTCAAGACCCTCTTGGACATGTTACACTGAAAATTTTATATTTTAGTTATGGCCATTTTTTCTATACTCTCACTAACAATATCGTTTCTCTGATAACAAGATGCTCATACATAATAAGGTTTTGTTTTTGCTACTTTTTTGAGATGACAATATAATTGTATCATTTACTCCTTCATGTTCTTTCCTCTGAAATCTCCCATATATGTTTCCTTATTCTCTTTTCAATTCAAGTCCTTTTCCTTATAAATTGTTGTTACTTGTATACTATGTGTATGGAAGACTATTTCTCCTTTTCTCAGCATTCCTTAAATGTCTGTATTTCTTTGGAGAGAAAGGGGGTTGAGTCTTCATGTTCTTTCCCCATCCATTTTTTTTCATACTAATAAAAGTTGCTTTTGTTTTTTCTGAAGGTTCAATAGTTTTTAGGCTAATACACATTTATAGCATTTGTCCTTTTTCTTCCTTCCCTCCATACCCTCCCGTATACCTTTCTCCTCTCTCCAAATTCATGCCCTCTTTATTATATATTCCTTAATATTATCTCAGTCCATATATTACTTGTATGTTTGGTTTCAGCACCATTTGGCACTGGGAAAATAATTGGTGTGCTCTTCCCTGGGGAAGACCAACTCTCCCACTTTCTGCTATTCACGATTTCCTATAGTTCCTTGTGTAACACTGTGTCCTGTTGAGATTATCTCTGTCCACTTTGTCATCTCCAGCAGTGCTGTCCTTGTTCAATTTTATGGCTGTAGCTTCTGATATTACTAGGAGACACAATGTCACAACAAACTCCCTGTTCTTCTGAATCTCATAATCTTTCTGACCCATTTTCCCCAATGTTTTCTGCATATCAGACATGAAGTTTTATAGATATATTCATAGGTAATGGCCTCCACATAAGTTTTGATTGGTTGTGCTTTAGCATGTTTGTAGTTGTCCTTGAATTGTTCTTGTTTAGGCCTTGTTTTTTTTGTTTGTTTTACTTTCTGTTTGTTTGTTTTTGGTTGTTTTATAATTTTCTTTTAATTTGGTGACTTTTTTATCCATTGCATAAATCGGAACTAGATACAGTATTGTATCTAAATACATGTATATGTATATGTATATGTATATGTATATGTATATGTATATGTA
>NW_026594397.1:0-20873 GCF_907164565.1 Psammomys obesus
TATCTATCTATCTATCTATCTATCTATCTATCTATCTATCTATCTATCTATCTATCTATATTCAAGACAGGGTTTCTCTTACATAACTCTGACTGCTCCGGAACTTACAGAAAGGTACATAGGAAATAAGTGCACAGTTGAATGTATTGCCACAGAATTATTACAAAGGTATAAAGCACCATGAAGTCCTTAACAGCACCCACAGTGTTTACGCAATACCTCCCCCTCCTCCAGTTACTATTCCTTTGTTCTCCAATGGCAAAAGTTCCCCTAACCTTTCAAAAAATAAAAAATAAAAAAGAGACCAGGGCTGGAAAAATGGCTCAGTGGTTAAGCGCAGTGGTTGCTCTTCCAGAGGACCCAGGTTTCATTACCAGAACTTACATGGGGTTCCATAACCTACTGTAACTCCAGTTCCAGGGGAATTGACCACCCTTTTCTGTCCTTCATGGGCATCAGGCACACATGTGGTGCACAGATATATGTGCCTGCAAACCACACCTACTATCAAAAAATACTAAAATAAAAATAAAATGTTAATAATAAAAAACAAAATCACAAAGATCAATGCCATGGACTTGCTCATATGTGGAACCTAAATTTAAAATCTCTATTTCCACAGAACTAGATAATATGTAATATTTAATTTTAAAACTGTAGAATTTAACATTTAGTTTCCATGTGAGTGTGTGCGTGTTTATATGAGTCTGTAGGTAACAGAGCTGGAAAGGACATCATGAGCGGAAAGGATTAGGTGAGGGTGAAAACAGTGGGTAATGGTTTACATATATTGGGAAAGTTCAAGGTGCACTAAGTAGGAGGAGAAGGGCATCCACTGGAGGAGATGAGGGAAGGAGGTAAACAAAGAAGCAGTAAGAGCACAGTCAGCTGCACTGCGTATGCAGGTGTCATGATGAAACCCAGTCTTTTCTATGCTAACCTAGAAAACTGATGGAAAAAATCCTGACATTAGTGATGTCTATTCGAAACTCACAGATTACAAATAGACCTATACATTATACGCTCTTTTTTGACTAAAATAATTTGCTCCCATTATAATTGTGAGATTAACTCAAGTGGTCATTTGCATTCTCCTTGGTACAGGATGTGAGTGTTGTGAACATGAGTGTTTTGTAACATTGTCTGGGAAGATGTGAACAAATGTTGGTTCAGTTCATACAGGGTGACAACAACAGACCATAAATATTCCATACAAGTCCAGATTGATAAATAAGGGAGTTTATTGGGCTTACTCCTGAAATAACTGCATTGTAGCACAGTGACAACTTCCGTAAAATCTAAGAATGGAACGTTAAGCTATGCATGTATTCAGCCATAGTGAATATTGGGTCTATATTATTTTTAAGCTATGTAAGTTATTGCTTGATTTCTTTTTGAAAGCAGGGTCACACTAGGTAGCCGTAATTGCCCTGCAACTAGCTGTGTAGGAGAGGCGGGCTTTGAACTCGCAGACATCTGTTTGCCTCCGTTTTTTTCTGAGTGCTGGGATTCAAGGCCTGCACCATCATAGTAGGCCTTGTTTTTTGTTTTTTGTTTTTTTTGTTTTTTGTTTTTTTTTTAAGGTGGACAAATAATTTTATTTTGTGCATGCAAATACATGTCAAGTACTGCAAACTTTTTCCATCAATTTTCTCTCAAACACTGAAAATCATGATGCTCTATTTTGTGAACAGCCAAAGCTAATATCTCTTCACTTCAGTGCTACAGCAAAAACACACAGAATTCACTCTTTGCTATTCACTACCATCACAACCCTCATTGTTCCACCTCTGCCCCCCCCCATATACAGGCCTTATAAATCCTAGCCTTCCCCCATTTAATCCTATTCCTGTAGCACAAAGGGAAACATTACAATTTGGAAATTCAAATTGAAATAAATGGAATAGAATTTATATTCCCATATATATTCCCCATTTCATTGTACAGAATTATTTTATAGTTTTAAATAGAAGTTGAGTATATGCCTTAAAAATGAGCATTAAATCCATCTTAGAGATGGTGCCTGCTTTTTACATGATGGGTGCACACCATCTTTAATTTCATTTACATTTCAATCGAACAATAGATTTGCAAAGAAAATGTCTAATACAGACGTAAAAATATTCACACTAAACTTCACAATCGGTTGTACAATTGACAAACAGGCCTCTTTTCCCAAACTTTCCAGCTAAGCAAATTTATAAAATGTAATCAATGCAACAAGAAAAAACATTTCTCTTTCACTTCCAGGGAAAAGAATATGCAATAAACAGTATAAATGCAGACGGCAGTTACTTTGACCTTTTATCAAAATGACGTTATGATGAACACATTTGGGATCAGAGGCTACAACACAATAGAAGAAAAAATCTGGAATGTTGGTATCTAAACTGCTTGTGTCGCCTGTGGTCTAATGAGAAAAAGGCAGTTGGAAGTCTGAAAAGCAGGAAAATGGTGTGGGTTTCCTTTTTTTTTTTTTCTGCCAGTTTTCTGAGTCCAGTTTTTATTCTGAGTGACATTCAGATGCTGTGAATTATAACATCATTAGTCTTGTGTGGGCTCATTGCATTTTACGAATTCTAAGAGTTCTGTGTTTATTCCTTCAAGTTGGTACCTACACAAATCAGAGTCTCTTGCCTTTGCTACCATGACTTACTTCAGTGCCATGCACCGAGTCAGTGTATGTGGAGACAGTTGTACATTGTAATTTTTCAAGAAAAGGTAGCTCTTTAGGCCAGTGACACTTATTCTCTGCTTCTTTAGGCCAGTGACACTGATTCTCTGCTTTCATAGCTACTTACTCTTATAGTAAGAGAATTAAATGAAACCTCATACAAAAACTAAAATTTCCCATTTGTATGGATCCTAATCACTTTGACCCAGATTTCAAATTGAGGCTAAGTTACAAAGCACATTCTGATTTTATGTACAGAAGATTACAGAATGCAGTAATTTATAGGACTTTTGAGTGGGATCATTTAACCATTTGAAAAATTTGTTTAAAAACTGTCTACCCTATTTCTGAAAATTAGATGTGGTAAAGCCCATGTTGTCTTTTTTAGCCAGGCCTTGTTTTAATCCTACAAATTAGATACTTTTAAATCTCTGCCTGTTTCAGATTCCTTTTAGAATTTGCCACTGTTTATTTTCCAATGTTTTTGGAATGTAATTAACATACAACTAAATGTACAAATATTAAATCTTAATGTATAATTGTTTTTTCTTTTCTTTGTAGTGCTAAAGGACTGAACCCAGGGCCTTGCATACATTGGACAGGCATCCTACCACTGAGATGTTTCTCTAGCCCCGTTTTCTTCTTCTTCAGTGTCAGATATCCATCTGGAGTTACATTTTTATTCCTTAAATGTGTTATTCAGAAGTTTATTGAGGAAGAGTTTCTCGTAATCTCTATTTTTAATTCTGGAAATGTTTTTATTTTGTTCTCAACAGTAAAAATTCAATCCCAATAAAAATCATCTTCAATAATTTATTTATGCTATTTTTATCATATGTTGGTATATAAAACATTTAAAAAATTTAATTAGCCAGGTAGTGGTGCTGCATGCCTTTAATCCCAGTACTCTGGAGGCAGAAGCAGGTGGTTCTCTAAGTTCAAGGACAGCTAACTCTTAAAAATTTAATGAGCATCATAATGCAATTACCACACTAGAAAAATTAAGATAATATTTAAGATCACTGAACATCTATTCCATCAGTGTGCACAAATGCTGAATGTTAACACATAATTTCCTTTAATCAGGTCTCAAATATGGGACCTACTATTAATTCTTTCCTCATGGATCTCTTTTTTTTTCCATTTTTTTGTTTGTTTTGTTTGAGACAGGGTTTTTCTGTGTAGCCCTGGGTGTCCTGGAACTCATTCAGTAGTCCAGGCTGGCCTCAAACTAACAGAGATCTGACAGCCTCTGCCTCCTACTTACTCGGATCAAAGGTGTGCGCCACCACAACAAGCCCCTCATGTGTCTCTTAACTGATAGCACCACAATCACCCTCATAACATCTTCTTGTCTTCCTAATTTTTCTTGATTTTTTTTTGTTCTTGAGGAAATTGAGTCATTTATCCAGTTGAAATTCTGTTTGTCTTATGTGTTGCATCCTTCCTTTCATCTCAGTTTATTCAAACTTGAACCAAATATGTAATAGTGCTTAACCAAAGAATCCATATCTGAACTTGACCATTAAAACTTATGTTTTAGCTGGGCATGGTGGCACACACCTTTAATCTCAGCACTTTAGGAGGCAGATGAGATACGCAGATCTCTGTGAGTTCAAAGCCAGCCTGGTCTACAAAGCTAATCCAGGACAGCCAGGGCTCTGTTCGAAATAGAAACCCTGTCTTGAAAAAAAAAAAAAGCAACAACAAACGTTATATTTTCCAGGGCTGAATGGTTTAAGAACACTTGCTGTTCTTCCAGAGACCTGAATTTGGATCCCAGCATCAATGTCAGTTCAAAAGTGCCTGTAACTTCAGTTCTAGTCGAGGTGACAACCACTTCTGGAAGAGGTAGAGTTTTTTTTTTTGGGGGGGGGGGGCGACAAGAACCCTGAGAGGCTATGCAGGCTTGGCAGCATTAAGTGGATTGTATAGGTTTTTACTTTTTTTCATTTATTGTTTTTATTTTCAGGAGGAGGTAAAACAAAAATTTAAAGGTTTTTTTTTTTTTTTTTTTCCTACTGTGGGTTCTTTAAAAGGAACACATAAAATTGAAGGGGAAAGTGGTAGGCTATGTATGGGAAGAATTAGAGGGAAGGGAATAGAGGAGTGGATTTTATCAAAGCACATTATATGCACTTACGGCATCATCAAACAAAAAAATGAAATGGATATGTTAATGCATGCTTATAATACCAATACTCAGGAGGTGGAGTTAGAAGGCAGAAAAGTTCAAGGTTATCCTCAGTGACATAGGGAGTTTGAGACAAGTATGGGCTACATGAGGTGCTGTGCCAAAACAGCAACAGAAAGAGAGAAAAAAAAAAGATACACACACACACACACACACACACACTGCAGAAGTTGCTGCTGAGCAGGCTGAGGTACAAGTATGGGATAGCTGACCCTACCACTCATCTCCCATACAGTGGTGTGGACGAAGAAGAGATATTTGCTTCTTCCCTCACCACCTGTGGCAGGTGGGTGGGAGACTGGCCCTGCAGTCATGAGAGCAGAGCTGTACCTACCCCTCACTAGCTGCAGCACTCGGGAGAGTGGGCCCTCCACCTCACCTGGGCAGCAGAGTAGAGCTGTCCCTAGATGTGGGGCTTATCAGTTGAGCTGACTCCAAGGGCATGAGTGTGGGAGAGCTGGCCCTGTCTCTTGTCTGCTGTGGTGGCATCAGTGAGGGAAAGATCCCTTTTGCCTTCACCACAGGCAATGGATGGGAAAGCTGATCCTAAAGCCATCATGAGAGCAGAAGAGCTGGTCCTGTCCCTCATGTGGGCAGCACAGTAGAGCTGACCCTGATGGCAGGCGCACAGGTGACCTGGCCCTGAAGGTACAAGCATGGGAGAGCTGTCCCCACAACTCGTCTGCTGTGCAGCAGCATGTATAACAGAGATGCCCTGCCCCCCCCCCCTTGCCACTTGCCATCTAACAGTAGGTGGGAGAGCTGGCCCTGGGGTCAGTACTTGGGAGAGCAGGTCCTGCTCCTCATCTGGGCAGCACAGTAGAGTTGGTCCTGTTTGTGGGGTTTGCAGGTGAACTGGCCAGGAAGTTGAAAGCAGCAGAGCTGGTCCTGCCTCATATCTGCTGGGCAGTGGCATGGATAAGGAAGATACAATCTTCTCCTTTTCCTCATCTGTAGCTGTCTATGGCAGGAGGGAGAGCTGGCTGCAGGTCATGAGAGTGGGAGAACTGGACATGTCCTTCACTATCTACAACACTTGGAAGAGTGGGTGCATACCTCACCTGGAAAGCAGGGTAGAGCTGGCCCTGATTGTGGGGTTTGCAAGTGAGCGACCCCAAGTCTATGAGAACAAATGGGTTGACCAGATCAGATACCTGTCAGGCCCAGATGCAGGGCTTTGAATTGGCCCACTCTAACATCTGCTACATCGATGAACGAACAGGCCAGTCTGACAGATCCAAAAACTACAGGATTTCCATGGTGCAAGGCAACAACAGGATGTCCAAGGGAAGCCTCAGTGAGGTTTCAGTGTCGATAGAGTAGCAGAGGCCAGAGGCTTCGTTCCAGACCAATGAGTTATTGCAATGAACATTTGCAAGCAAAGAAGTGTGGAGGGGGTGTCTGCTGTGGGAAACACTGTGACACAATATAGCTTCCAAAATGAGTTTTTTTTTTTTTTTTTGTCTGTTGTGGGGGAGGTTGAAAGGGTGGAGGGCAGGTGCAAGGGGAGGGGAGATGAGTGGGATTGGGGTGCATGTTGTGAAGTTCACAAGAGAGCCAATAAAAAGTTTAAAAAAAAAAGAAACACTTCCCCCAAACAGGAGAAAATAGTGATGCCTTTCAGATAAAGTCATAATTAATATCAAATCACTATGGTTATTCACATGGCAAGACACCATGTGTATGTAAAAGATAAAATGTGGACTAGTAGGGAAGGCAAAAAAAAGAATCCTACCTGTAAGGCAGAATTTACCTGTAAGGTAAATAAATGTAAAGTGGACATTTTGGTGGTGTCTACAAGAAATATATCCTAAAATAAAATAGGGTTGCCTTAAAATACAATAGACAAGAACTACAGAAGTACCTGTATGTGAACTATGGCCAGAATAGAATGAAGTCTTTACTGATTTTTAACAAAACCTCTAAATGACAGCGTGGAAAGGTTTTCCGTTTAATAAAATGTGTCTTGGTTCTTTTGTGAAACTCTGAAAACCAGTGCAAAAGGCACACTGTGTTTTTGTTTACCACTGGAACTTAAAACAAGCGTAGAATTTAGTAGGCATTCCACAGGTGTTGCCCAATAAATCAACAAGGAAGCAACATTTGTGTTTGCCTTTGGACAAAGTTAAAGATCTGAAAGTTGTTTCATTTCTACTCCATAAATGATGTATCAATTGCCTACTGGTTATCTCGAAATTCAACACAACTTCCATATTAGGTTATAGCGGAGTTTCTATGAGTTAAGATATTATACCTGCTGAAATAGGTCCTCTGTGTCAGGACTTCTCACAAGGCTGCTATCATCTGAAGGCTTCACTGGCAAGTATCCACTTTGTAGCTTACTCGCCTGACTGCTGCCATGGCTTTGTTCGTCACAAGATGTTGGCACATCCTTCAGCTCTCTGCTATGTGATCTTCTCTGGGTATCACATAGCATAGAGTTTGCTGTATCAGTGAGCAATGGAGAGGATGGGACAAAATGCCAATCATAACAGAATAAGGAACACAACAGTCATAGTTTTCCCCCTCATAATCTAATCACAGAAGTAACATCCCAAAAGTGATGACTTTTGCTGTTTTGTTTGGTTGGGGAGAAAAGGTCATATCATGTACCCCAAACTGGCCTTAAACTTGTACCAATTTCCCTGCTTCAGCTTCCCAAGCACAGGATCACAAACTTTTTTTTTTTTTTTTTGGTTCACTGTGATTACAATGTAGTCACCAGGGCCAACATACACCCCTGGAAAGAGGAGTACAGGACATTAATTGTCCTGATCTTCTGGAAAACACATTAGAAGTTGCAAAGGACAAATATGCAATGGACATGTTAAACATGGAGTATGGAAATGCTCACAAGCTGAGGTAGAGAAATGGAGTGAAAGCAGGCAGACAATGGATCTAGCAACGGCCTGTGCTTTCTGGACTTCGTTCTGCCTCTTGCTGTCACTATTGTCATATCAGTAGCATTCAGACCAACTTCGGATGGCTGCTTAAAAGAGTGCTGTGGTTCCTTCCATATACTTACCCAATCAGCACTTGTGATTTTCAAAGATCTGCTGTCCAGTTAAGTTTTAACACTGCTCTGGACGTTAAGAGGGCAAACAGCTTTAGTGCATACGGAACAAGAAGGAATGAAAACAAAGACGACTTAAATTCTTGAGGGTCTAAAAAGCATTTGCTCCAATTATGAAATGAGCTTTTCTTGAATTAGAACCACCTGAAGCCCAGTCTTAAACCTACTGGCAACTTCAAGGCTGGCTACCATTATTGCTATAATAAACCTTCAAGAAATACTACTTAAGTTTAAGTTTGCAAACTACCACAGTGGATGATCTACAAAATCCATGCAAACTTTTTTTTTTTTTTTTTTTTTTTTTTTTAGTTTTCCAAGAGAGGTTTCTCTGTGTAGACTTGGCTGTCCTGGACTCACTTTGTAGACCAGGCTGCCCTCAAACTCACAGAGATCTGCCTGCCTCTGCCTCCCTAAGTGCCAGGATTACAGGTGTGCACCACCAGTTCAGCTCCTTGCAAACTCTTAAGCTGTATGATTTAACTGGTAATTATACACTCCGATATGTGAAAATATAAAGTAAAATCCAATAGTTTCAGACAAATTTAAGAGTTCTTAAACACAAAGAGAAAAAGCTAAAACCATATTTTATCTTTCCACATGTTCCTAATGAAATAATAAAGTCACCATTTGTGCTAATTTTGACTAAGGAAATTCTTTTTGTGTGTATGATGTGCATACATGTATGTATGTATGTATGTGTACATATGTGTAGAGGGAATGAGTATATGTGTAAATGCATGTATGGATGCCTAACTTCCATCAGGTGTCTTTCTTGATGGCTTTCCTTTTCATTTACTGAGGTAAGGTCTCTTGCTGAACCCCTGAACTCAATGGTTTAAGGATCCCATTTCTGCTTCTCAAGTGCTAGGATTATAGGCAGCTGCTATGCTGTTCTGCTGTGTGCGGTTTTCATATGGAATCTGGAGATCTGCTATGGTCCTTATGCTTTCATGCCAAACCCTTTTACCTACTGATCTATCTTCCCAGCCCAGAAAAATAAAATTCTTTCTTTAAAGAGTTATTTATTATTTATACAGTTCTGCCTGCATGTGTGCCTGCAAGCCAGAAGAGGGCACCAGATATCATTATAAATGGTTGTGAGCCACTATGTGGTTGCTGGGAATTGAACTGAGGACCTTTGGAAGAACAGCCAGTGCTCTTAACCTCTGAGCCAACTCTCTAGCCCCTGAAAATAAAAATTCTTGAATACAGAGTCACATTGAACAGCAAAGATATACTTCAAGTTATGTGAACCATTATTCCTTTCATCCTGCGTGAAAACTCAAATTGTTCTATTACTTTAACAAAGTACTGAAGAAAAACATTAATTTGTTTCTCTTATAAAAGGTATCATACTTCAATACACCTGGGATCAAGGGCCTAGGGATATAGCTCAGTTGGTAGTGCTTGCCTAGTATGCACGAAGTTCTGGGTTCCATTCCTATCACTGTATAAGTCAAATGTATTGGTGTATGCCTGTAATCAAGTGCTCAGGAGGTGAGGTGGAGACAGGAAGATCAGAAGCTCAAGGGTAGCATGTACCCAATGAAACCCTGTGTTCAAATGTGAAATGAAAAGGTGAGAGATGAGAGGCCAGATACCACCAGAACTCCTCAAGCAATAGAAAAAGCAACCATTTTATATCAGTGCCAACAACATGCAGTATTTTGAAATTGGCAACAATGATGGTTTTTATTTCCGATAAATAAAATACTTGACATTAAAATTAAATAATATGTCTACTATATACATTAAATATATGCAGACACATACACATGAAAGAAGTACATTTATCTTTTTAAAAATCAAGATGAAATTCTGTCACCTAGGTTTAGCTTCTGTAGCATAAGAGGGTAACGTGAGTGAATCAGTGGGGGGAAGGTAAGAGACAAAATTGGCTGGGATGACAAGGTTGAAATAGGTATGGGCTATATGGGGATTCATTGTTATGTTTTGTCTACTTAAAGTTTTTTTTTTATTTTACACAGTTAAAATTACACAAACCCAGTCATATTCTAATTTTAAGATGAAAGAATTCATAGTGATTATAGCATCCTAGTGACTAAAGTCATGAAAACAAAACAAGAAAACAGTACTCTTTAAAGTGAGTGCCACCGGACCTAAATCTATTAACTGCCGGTCTATTACCAAAAAACGTGGATAATGCAATATAACATTCCACTTAACATGAGATGCAAACTAATAGCAAGAGGGTATAATATTGTCAGGCTCAAAAAAGCAGTGACTCTATTACAATCTCCTATCACAAGAATTAATAAAAAAACTGATTCTATAACTCATACTTTTTATATTTGTGAGAAGTTTTATTTAATTATAGCATAATTACATCATTTATCCCTCCTCTTTCCCCTCTTCTACCCATCCCATATCTGACCCCACCCTTCCTCCCAAATTCATGGCTTCTTTTTTAACCATTGTTGTTACATATATTATACACAAACCAATATATAATGAAACTACTGGTTATTGTTCACTGGAAGAATGTTAATCATCACTAGAGAAACTTTTCAATCTCTATAGCAGCCCTCTCCAAAAGAATTTTCTGCAGTTGTGGAACATTTTTCCATGGTTTTGTTTTGAAACTGGGTCTCACTGTGCAGCTCTGGCTGTCCTGGAACTCACTCTTGTAGACTAAGCTACCTTTGAATTCACAGAGACCTCTGCCACCCAAGTGCTGGGATTAAAGGTCTGTCCTACCATCCCTAGCAACGTGGAACATTTTAGGCCCTGTGCATTCCAAAACAAAAAGTAGCCTAAAGTTGTGTGTGGCTATTAAGCACTTGAAATATTTTTGCAAGACTAAGGGACAAATCTTGAACTTCAACTTCAGTTCATTTACACAGTCATATATGTCTATCATAAAGACAGTACAGCTATTGAGTACCTTAAAAAGAAACACCCAGACACTCATACATATTTTACTTAGTATCTAACTCACATTTATTAAAAATGGAAAATTACAGACAACAAGAGCATGACTGCCTTCTTCATTAGACAAGCTTAATCTACTTGACTAAAAATTAACATATTTACTAACAAAAAACATTTTGAGACTAAGTCTATGACAATATATGAAACAAACAAACAAAAAGCTTAAGATTTTTCCAAAAGAGATAAATGTCAAGAGAAAACATTGTTGGTTAAAAACAAACAAGTGTCAGCATCTACTTCAACACCCTGCTGGGTAGAGTCTTTCAGAGTCCCTCTATTTCAGGCTCCTGTGCTGCTCACTGTTCTCTCCCTCTTCCGATGTCTTTCCCATTTGCCTTTCTGAATGAGGATTGAGCATAGAAAGACCTGGAGGCAACAGGAGCACCACAAGGGGAACAACAGAACCAAAAATCTGGGCCCAGTGTGTGTGTGTGGGGGGGGGGGGTCGGTCTGCAGAGATTGATACTCCAACCAAGGACCATACATGGAGATACCTAGAACCCCTGCACAGATGTAGCCCATGGCAGCTCAGTGTCCAAGTGGGTTCCCTTGTAAGGGTTATCTCTGACATGAACTCAGTGGCTGGCTCTTTGTTCACCTCCCCCTGAGGAGGGGGGCAGCCTTACCAGGCCACAGAGGAAGACAATGCAGCCACTCCTGATGAGACCTGATAGACTAGAATCAGAGGGAAGGGGAGGAGGACCTCCCCTATCAGTAGACTGGGGGAGGAGGAGGGGAGGGGAAGAGAGAGGGAGGGATTGGGAGGGGACTACAGTTGGGATATGAAGTGAATAAACTGCAATAAAGAAAAATAAAACCAAAACCAAACAAACAAACAAAAACAAAACCCAAGACCAAAGATCCCAAACCAAAAACCTTAAACACACACAAAACCCAGAATGGCACCTGAATCTATACATACAACTGATCAGACATTTCTTTTCTAGAAACTGAACTTTAAAAGATTCTACAGCCAATAACAGAACATCAACAGCACAAGCTCTAAGATCAACAATCAATAAATGGGACCTTATGAAACTGAAAAGATTCTGTAAAACAAAGGACATTGTCAACAGAACAAACCAACAGCCTACAGGGTGGGAAAGGATCTTCACCAAACCTGTATCTGACAGAGGGCCAATATCCAGAATATGTAAAGAATTCAAGAAGTTAAACACCTACAAACAAAGTAATCCAATTAAAAATGGGGTAGAGAGCTAAACAGAGAATTCTCAATAGAGAAATACTGAATGGCAGAGAAACATTTAAAGAAATGTTCAACATCCTTAGTCATCAGGGAGATGCAAATCAAAACGACCCTGAGATTTCACTTTACACCCATAAGAATGGCTAAGATCAAAAACTCAAGTGATAACCCATGCTGGAGAGTATGTGAAGAAAGGGGAACTCTCCTCCATTGCTGGTGGGAATGTAACCTTGTACAACCACTTTGGAAATCAATTTGGAGCTTTTTCAGACAATTAGGAATAGTGCTAGCTCAAGAACCAGCTATACCACTCCTAGGCATATATCCAAAGTATGCTCAGCTATACAGTAAGGACATTTGCTTAACCATGTTTGTAGCAACTTTATTTGTAATAGCCAAAGTTTGGAAACTACCCAGTTCTCCCTCAACTGAAATTGTGGTACACTTACATAATGAAACACTACTCAGCAATTAAAAACAAGGAAATCATGAAATTTGCAGGCAAATGGTAGGAATTAGAAAAAGATCATCTTGAATAACCCAGAAGCAGAAAGACACACATGGTATATATTCACTTATAAGTGGATATTAGCCATACAATATTGGATAAACATACTAAAATCTATACTAGTAAGGAAGCTAAACAACAAGGAAGAACCTAGGGAAGATGCTCAATCCTCATTCAGAAGGACAAATGTGATAGATATTGGAAGCAGGCGAAGACAAGGGAACAGGATAGGAGACTACCACAGAGGGCTTATGAAAGACTCTATTGACTGAGGTATTGAAGCAGAGGCTGAGACTCAGAGCCAAACTTTGGGCAGAGTGCAGGGAATCTTATGAAAGAAGGGGGAGATAGAAAGACCTGGAGGGGACAGGAGCTCCACAAGGAGAGCAACAGATCCAAAAAAAAAAAAAACCTGAGCCCTGGGAGCCCTGAGGAGAATGATACCCCAACCAGGGAACATGCATGGAGGGCCTAAAACCTTGGCTCAGATGTAGCCCATAGACTCAGTCTCCAAGTGGGGTCCCTAATAAGGTGAGCAAGGGCTTTCTATGGCATGAACTCAGTGACAGGCTCTCTGATCACCTCCCCCTTGGCGGATGCACCCTTGTCAGGCCACAGAAGAAGACAAAGCAGCCAGTCCTGAGGAGACCTGATAAGCTAGGGTCAAATAGAAGGGTAGAAGACCTCACCTATCAGTGGAATGGGGGGGGCATAGGGGAAGTAGAGGGAGGGAGCGTGGGATTGGGAGGAGATGAGGGAGGGGGCCACAGCTTGGATACAACGTGAATAAATTGTAATAAATGATAATAATAACAAATTTAAAAAAGATTCTACAGCAATATATAAAGAAAATAGATATATATATATATTTTGTCAACAGAAATTTCAACCTAATTTTCACTTACTGTGTGAATGATACTTTCTCTAGAAATCTGATCTCTTTATATAAAATGTTTTGCTCATGATTGGGGGTGGGGATGAGACTCTCATAAAACAAGTTTAGAGAGTGTAATCGAACTCTGAACCAAAGAAAAGGGCAATTCTCTTTTAATAGTAAATATTCCGAATGGAGCTTTGAAAGGAGCTGATTCAGAGTATATAGCAGCAAACATCAGTGAGATTTTTAAGAGATACTTAATTAGTATGAGTACCTCAATTATTAAAATGACTCTTTTTATTCTAATATTGCATTCAAGAAACAGCTCTGCCACATAGCCAGCTTCAGTTACAATCATAAAACTCATTTAGATATAACTGCTAAAATATTTTCACGTGCAAGAAACTCAAAATAGAAACCAATTGTGTTATATAGTTAATCCCCTCACACAGCTTCAAGAAAAGCCAGGTTTTATATACACTATGCAGTAAGTACAGAATGTACAGAAGACTGCCATCTATACAAAAGTGCATCAATATAGAATACATTTCACAGGAATACAGAAAAATGTCCTGATTAACAATCTGATACTTTACAATATTTAAGACTACTTGTAGATTCTCCAAATCAGTAAACTCCCTACTTGCTTTGGTTATGATATTGATGCTACATAACTAATTTTTGAAAAGAAGGGGGGGGGAGTACCACAATTTACAACTCTTAACCACTTGCGAGATTTTTTTGCATGTATTTGGGTTTATTGTTAATTTCTTTTGATAAAGGTCCTATTAAATTCTCAACACAAAGACTGGTGATTTCTACAAAACTAAACTAGTGCACTCAAGCAGGAAATTAAATTCACCTACTACAGGATGAGACACCATCAGCTCTGTTTTCCAAAAGCCTTGAAATCTCAATGTAAACCCAAGAAATCAGCTTCAGTTAAAGAACAAGCAACTTTACAGAACAAGCCACAGCTGTTTTTTCCGAATAATTCAGCATCTTAAGGATGTACTTCTCAGCTGTTAATGCTACAATCACCTTGACACAGTCAAAACAGATAAGCATTAATTAAGCAATTCTTCCCTTTTCCATCCTAGCCATCACCACAAAAAAGAACACAGATTTCCATAGGTTGCATTCACTACAAAGATGTAACCGAAGAAATCTGACAATAAAGAAAAACTATTACATATTGAAATAAAAAAGACCACACTGTTTTTTTTCTGAGTTCGGCATGAAAGCCAAATTAAAATGCAATTTGCCATTGCCTGGTCTAGGTCACAACATCAGTAACCTCTATTCAAAAAATAGTTGTGCAGGGAGCTGCAAACAAGTTTCAGTATTGAAGAAATACAAATTTAATTGTAGTAAGCCAACTTGGATCTTGAGCTATGCCATTAAGCTGCCTTAGTCTTAACAGCCAGCTACGGGAATTGTCAGAGTTCCTTATAGGCCTCATAGAGATAGTAACTTATTTTTCAGAGAGCAAATTTAAATATTCCAAGGATTGTGTTCCAAACACTGTACTGACAGAAATGCCTAGCACAAAATACCTCAAAGGCTTCTTACTCATTTAATAGTATTCAAATTTGAGATAAAATTTATCTTATTTTATCAAGCTTAAATCTACTGCAAAGCTATCATACTAGATTTTTGCTCAAGTATTTATTTCCTAATAGTCCTTTTCAAGATGGGATTTATCTCTAATTTAAATATGTTAATCATCAGTGCATTCAACATCAACACTATTATTGAAACACAAAAGAACTATGCTATTACCTAACCCAAACAGACTTCATCCTCCATCAATACCAAAGAAGACTTCTTGAAGACAGAGTGCTAAAAGGTAATTTGGTAAAGGAAAGAAGATAGGGCACCCAGTAAATTACAAAAATGAATCCAAAGAATCCTAACGTTACCGGAAGAACACTTGGTTCTTCAAGTGTTTTTGTCTAGACCCTAAAAGTTATATTTCCTGATAAAACTTACATAGTTTAAAAAGGTATCTTCCCCAGGCATGTCTGGGTCCCAAACACCAGTGACTCTAAGGGGAAAGGATTACAGTTCCAGACCAGCCTGCACAACATAGCAATTCAAGACTAGCTTGAAGTATATAAGGAGATCCTATCTCAAAAAATAAAAATAAATAAAAAATAAATTTTAAAAAGAGGGAAGTAGAAAATATCCTGGCTTCAGACTTTTTTCCCAGTGGATAAAACAATACATTAACCAAAACTTTACATAAATTCAAGGCTCTTCAATAACTGGTGGATCAAAACTAGTTTTAAGCAAATGAATCTAATATCAGAAGGATTTTATTTTGTTTTATACTCTTATTACTACTGATTAATAAATCTTACTAATATCTAAAAACCATGAGCATTATATGAAATCAAATTATAATATTCTGATTGTTTGGTTTTTGAGAAAGTCTGATATTGATGAAAATGACACAATTCACTACCTTTAAGGCACGTGAGGCTACAGAGAAGCCATGAGCAAAAAATCTGCTAAGAGAACCGAAAACAAACAAGAATTCTTTAGAGTTTAAAACATGAAGATATACGATATATCTTATAATTTTTAAAACTCATCAGAATCTGGATACCTTTATACAATAGTTTCATATTTTTCTTTTTTGTGGGAATTTGTGACATTTAACAGCTAAAATAAATGAGCTGTCTAAAACTACACTATACATCATTATTTTATAAGTCAGTTTCTGGGATTTAATTCAGCAATATCTAACTTAACCAACCAACAGAACAACTCAGTGAAACTGCCAATGTCTACCAAAGAATGAAGAAAAAGTGTCATTTTACCTGAAGTTCTTGGTCAGATAGAATGAACTAGCCCTTTATGACCTACTACATTCTAAAACAACACCTTCCTTTAATCCTTTGCAAAACGGTATAAAAATACATGCCATTTTGTTTAACTCCTTGTTCACACTTTTAAAAGCTGTAGTAAGGACCAACATACTCTTACAAGATCTCTAATAAAAAGCCTGAATAAATCTATAAAGAGGAGACTTATTCATTGCACCATCAGTTCTGTACAGATGATAGCCAACAATGGAACAAATTATAGACTTCTCATTCATTCACTTATTTATCCACATATATTTATAATCTACTTCAATCATGATCACCCGCCATTTTGTTCTCCTTTTCTCTTTTTCACTAGAGCCTTTCATCTTCCCAAATAGTGGCCGCTTCTAGTTTCATGTCTTGCATTTTATTAAATCTAGATTTCACTTGTAAAAGAAAAATGCAATGTTTGTGTTTTGCTCTGGCTTGCTTTGCTTAACATGATGATCTTTATATAGTTTCAACCATTTTCTTGCAAGACACAATATTCCAGTCTTCTTTATAGCTGAATATCACATTTTCTTTATCTATCCATCTGCTGTTGGGCATCCATTTATTGGCTATTGAGAAGAGTACTGTGATAAACATCGGAGTACACATACACCTGTCATATGGTGAGTTCATTTATTGTGAGCATACACCCAGAGATAGCATAGCTTGATCATAAGATAGCTCCATTTGTACGTTTTAAAAATGAGAACTCCCATACTGATTTCCACTGGTACAGCCAGTTTATACTATCACCAACATTATATACAGGTTTCTTTCTAACAGCTGTTTGCTTTTGGTTTTCTTGATGATAGCCATTGTGACTGGAGTAACATAGAATCGCAACACTTTTGACTTGCATTTCCCTGATTTTCCTTTTAATTAACTGAATAAGTAGGTTTTCCACTAAAAAGGAAAAAAAAAAAGATACTGACTGAACGTTGTTTTAAAAATGCCACATAGATACTAGATTTAATAAATTACTGGTTATTTCCATAATTCTCTCTGAATTATCTATATGGCACATCTTAACTGATAACAGACCACAGCACATTAAAAAAAAAAAAGACAGGAGAAACTTTCATCTTTTTGTGATAAATCTAGATTCTACTTGTAAAAGAAATCTAGATTCTACTTGTAAAATCTAGAAATCTGCTTTTGCAAGGAAAAAGAAAGATTTTAATCTCTCTCTCTCTCCCCCTCTCTTATACCACAAACAAATCTAGTAGTTCTAGAACTTGTCTTTTAAATGAAAGTAGTATTTTCATTCTCCTCCAAATTGACTTTATATTCCAGTTCTAACATATAGAGTGAATCTGAACTTAAAGAAAATTTCACAACACACTTCTATAAATCCTCAAACCTTTATAGACATTAAAAATCTGCACATAGCACTTTGGTAAATGTATTAAACAGTGACTTAAGTAAAATCTAAGATAAGAAGATTAAATGATTTGGGGGAGAGAAGAAGACTGGTCTTAAATTATATCCTGAACCAGTTTTGGATTTTCTTTTACTGAGCATCAACAAATATTTTTCAAGTGGGTGATAGATAAATGTTGCCCTATATCTCAATGCAGCCCATCTTCTTTAGAGAACAGGAAGAACATGCAGATACTTCCTCTGCGGGATTTTGCTACTGCTAAAGAAAGCAGAGAGTTTAGATGTATTTGCTTCTCTTGTTTTTCTGTTTCTGCACTTGGAAGGGAAAACAGAATACACTTTTCATCAAGTATTTGAGGGTCTGACCCCAAGATCTCTTTGGTCCCTCTAAACTAGGCAGGAGTACCAAACTAGGTAGGAAGAAAGTCAGAAATACTATTTTAACTGAAAGCACACATATTCATATTTTTATTTTAGTACCATTTTAAATTCTGATCTTAGTAGCTATTCAAAAGTTACAGGCAATCCACAGAATTCAGCAATGCTGCAAGGTACTAATTTTTACCCTCAGTTTCAATTCTTTAATCTTCAAAGAAACAAAATTAAATTAAAAAATTTAATGCATGTAAAATTTTAGTAGTACTATGTAGCCCAAGTTGGCTTTCAACTAACAACCCTCTCCTCAGCCTCCTGAGTGCTAGAATTAAACAAGTGTGCCAACATACTATGATTAAATTTTCACTTTTAATTTAGTAAAATATAAGCCTTTTATTAATTGAAAATTAAGAATTGAAATTGTTACTCTTTTTGAAGAACTAAAGTTAAATGTTGTTAAAACCCTATTAATTTCTGAACTCCATAGTCTTTTTCAAAAGATTACACAATCAGTTTGCCTTCTAAATGCTCTAATACAAATGAAAATCATGAAGGTCAGAAAGCAAGTTGATTGTCAGTAGTCTCAGTTTGTATCTTCTATGTGAATGTTCAAAGACATGTAGAAGAAGAAAAGGAATCAGACTATTTCTACGTTCATGATAATGAATTCTTTGAAAATATGATTAAATAAACTCCATGGTTTCACCTTTAGACTTAGGGTCCTATTAGGACCCAACAATGGTTGGGGACCACACTGCTTTGTATACTCATAGAAGTTTCTGAAGTCTGGTAGAACTCTAAGTGGGATGTCAGTTAATCTGGAACATTAACCTGATCACATAACAAACATAAAATTGGAGATATGTTACATTAAAAATTGATAGATAAATGTTTTAGTTTGAAGATTATTTGGTAGCCTAAAATTTAAGGATACAGTAGGAAAATTTGATTGGTATCCTTGCCTAACTGGAATCTCCACTTGAAAATTAACACAGTATTAAGTCTAAAATTTCACTAATGTAATATTATTTTCTCAGTAGTTATCATGTGCAGAAATGATTCTCACCTGACATAGAGAAAAACAAAAAAAAATTATCTAATTGGAAAAGATTAGGGCTTTTTTTATACCTTTGCATTAATCGTTAATGAAACCGGAACTAAACCTAATGAAGGCACTATTGTAAACAGTAATGCATACCTCATGTGCAACCTTACCTCAAAAAAGATTTGTCCCTAGGAATTGAGAATTATACTATGGCCTTCTTGAAAAAATAAACTAAAAGCTCTTATCATTAAGACGGGAACTGGAGTACAGACTCTACACAAATATTGACAAAATAAACTACTTCTCACCAAACTTTCAAAAGCTCAGTTAACCCCCATAAAGTTAAAGTAGTTAAAATGTTTACCAGTGGTCCTTAAATGAGAATAACCTGGCATAGGTTAAAACACAGTGCTGCTCCAGATCCTTACTGCCTGTAGGTCTGGAATGGGGCCCAAACACAATTCTAACATCTTTTCAGGTGATGCTGAAAGCTGCGGGTACTGGGTTTACTCTTTGAGAATCACTGGCCTAAATTATTAATGGTACATCAGCACAACCCTAACCAAAACATTGGTCAAGATGCGTGTAAACTAATGAGAGAATAATGCTTGGAAAGAATTCGGATCAATTCACCCTATTACATCAAAACATCAACATCTGCTTCATGGTCTTCCTCAGTCACTTTCAAGGAGAGCACCTCTTCATTAAGGAAGAGCCCACTGAGCCTCTCCTTCCGGGCCTGCCTCTGCTCCTTCAGCTGCCTCTTGCGGAAGGCTTTCTGCTGTAACTTCCGCTGCTTGGATCGTTTCTGTCAAAGTGAGAAGTATAAGGTCAGTGAAGTTTAGACATTGCAATATGCAGTCCAGGGTTCTGTGACTCTAATCCTCTATTTTCTACATTTTAATTTGTTCAAATTTCTGTGCAGAGTATTCGTACAGCAATAAGTAAGCCATTGGTTTAGATGTAAAAAAAAAAATCTTTAAGATTCTATGTTTATGGCATTTGACTCTTTTGGGTAGGAAGGGCTGATACTTGATTGTTTGAGCTAGCTATGGATAACAAGATGCTCTGTAGAATTCTGTTTTTTAAATCAAATTAGGGCATACTGGTATCAACATAGCAAAAATAAAATAATAAGGCACAGTCCTGAATGTACAATCCAAAAAACATTGCCTAAATCCTTATGCTTATGCTTTCAAGGTACATTTTACCCCAGAGTACTAAAAAATTTCCAGTGGCTATAAAAGAACATGCCTTTTTAATATTAGGCAAATGATATCTTAAAAGCCTGTTATGAACCGAGTGCATACTCCATCTTCATCACTAATACCAAAATAGAATGACCACATATCAACTTAAATTCCTTCTACTTTGACAAAGAAACAAAACAAAACAGGGAAGGAATCACTGTGTATCTTCTGATCACCACTGGGTTCTCAAAGAGATGAAATTCTCTTTTCATCTTTAAATTGGCCCTATTTTGTGTCTTTGCAGGGAACCATACATACTCCCATGCTGAACCACAAAGCCATTCCATGTACACTTCAGCTTTCTTTTACAAGTGTCCAACAATAAGTTTCAACTATGAAAGAATAGAACGGACTTACAGAAAGCGTTATTATATTTAGTTAGTCAAGGAACAGTTAACATTGAAACATCAAGAAAACACTAAAAATTCACACACACACACACACACACACACACACACACACACACACACACAC
>NW_026594397.1:20973-34119 GCF_907164565.1 Psammomys obesus
CACACACACACACACACACACACACACACACACACACACACACACACCAAAGACATACAGAACAGTTTTAGGAGCGAATAGACAGCAACATCAGCAACATAGTGAGATTCGCTCAGTAGTGAGTTGCAATCATGAGAATTATCTATTTTCATATGTCCAGTATTTCTTACTGAAAATGAACATATAAATCAGAGAAGATTGAAGGTACCATGGTTGTGGGTTAAGAGTATTTGAATGCACTCATCTTATAGTGTTTTACTCAACAGCAAAGCATTCCGCTTGTTCAATCCCACAGGCATCTAGACAGTGGGACAATTTTTAGTTTCCAAGAGATTTAAAAGAAAGCGTGCTAATGTTAATATTGAAAGGGAAAGTTCTGTATTGATTAGACATTTTACTTTTGAATCCCGAATCCGCTCTGCTGCACTTGCAGACAGGTTGCTGTCACTGTGTGCTCGACTCATGTTGGCACTGGAGTTTGAAGCAGAGTTTCCAACACTGGACCCACTGCTGCTTGCAGAACTGACCATGCTGGCACTGCTGCTGCTGGCGCTGGCACTGGCCCCGCTCACTCCACTGGTGCTTGCACAGCTAAAGTTGCTTCGTTTCCAGGCCTCTCTTGTAGGCCGCTGGCGAGGGCTATGCTCCTTGATGTAGTTTCTGACCTTGGGACACACAGTCAAGCACTAGTAAGTATTGCACCTTGATATTCTACTCTCAAGAATCATAGTGCACTTAATCTGAAAGATGCCCAAAGTGCTAAAGATGTATAAAAGAGGTGCAATAAAAGGTCATAAGAAATATTGAAATATAGAAACAAGTCACATGCATTAATTCTGCCCAGCCTGAGCTTAATTACATTCAAGGCCAGTTTGGGGTATAGACTGAGACTGTTTTAAAACAATACTCAAGAGATGGGTGGAGGAAGAAATACATGAAGGGAAGAGAAGAAGGGAATAAAGGAAAGAGAACCAAGATACTGACACTGTTCAAAACTCTAGCAAATACACAGACCTATATTTAAAAATTATACAGTATTATATAGCAAATGTTATTGACCTCCAGAATTTGATTTTTAAGAAAAGAACGCTGAAATTAAAGCAACAAAATAAACAGATGTGGCTGTAAATTTTAAAAGTCCTCCACTATAAGATGTAATAAAGTTAATAATTCTGTCTCCAACTAGTGTGTATTTCCTCCTTAATTTTAGTGAGGGGCTCATTGGTACTTGATTTTAAATGCAACACATCAACTTACCTTACTAGAAAAACTACCTGAAAGGTGGAAAGAAAGATTCCTGTTGTGAAAATGAGAGAATTTTCACAAATGCTAAACATAGACACCAAAAGTAGAGAATTAAAAACCTTTTTCGTTAAAGTGTGCGCCAGAGAAAACGTGCAGCAAAAATGTTATTTGAAAGAGATCGGAAATGTACATTTCAAAACATCTGCACAGGCTCAGTTAGTCCACAAGTGCAGCTCTTGTTAAGTAGGGCTTGGAGGGTTCCTGCAGGATCTCATGTATTCCAGGCCGACCTTGAGGTCCCTAACTGTCAAGGATGGTCCTGAACTTCTGGTCCTCCTAGCTCTGCTTCCCATGCGCTGGGATCACAGGCCTGTGCCACCACTCAAGATTTTAATTAGTACTTTGAGTCTGACAATTCATCCATTTTAAACTGAGTTAGCACAAATTGGGACCTTAGTCTAAGTCATCCTTGAAGTGGTGAAATGAGTTTCAAGACATTTATAACAAAAAGCAGGTTCTAGGTCTTCACTGACGAGAAAGGTACTGCTTTAAGAGACATAAAACTTCTTCAAACCACATGTTCTCATAAATTATTGTCATTTTTTTCTTTGCAGTACTGGGGGTTGAATTCAGGACTCTGTGCATGCCCCTCTCTATTGCTAAGCAACAATTCACCTCAGCATCATTTTTTTTTCTAACATTACATTTCACAAGTGATTCTGGGCTTGATAGTATATGAATATAAATATGATTACAGAAGCCTACGTTTTTATAAGATGGTGGCATCATCAGTACATAAACAGTATATATGCACTTTACATACCTGCTTTAGTTTTTCATCTGTGAGACAGTTAAGTTCAATAATGAACTCACTGTCAGTAGGGGAGATCTGAGCAGAGGGATCGATGATTTTAATAATATCAAGCTGCTCCCGAAGGCCCATCTCAGTACTCACTTTACGGCTCAAATACTCAATATATTCTACCTACGTGAAGAAAAATTACAACAAACAATGCTATGTGAATAATGACAAATTTTAGACATGAGGAGAATTATTTTCTCCAAGGCTCCAATGAAAAAAACAAGCACTGTCTGAATAAAAAAGTTGATTGTTCCTTAGGATCATTGCTAAGATGTCATAATTTCATTTGTTTTCTGGGGGAAAAAAAAAAAGGTGAAACTCAATTTCAGACTGATTAAACAAATCACGTAATTCAGTGGCTACACATAATTCACAGGCAATAAGGGTGCTCAATGTCCTCTCTACAAATATGATTTGCTTTCCACATGCACTTTTAATTAAGAGTGATAACACCCGGGCTCCAAGACCAAGATGGCAGTGACCACTGAGTACCATTTCTGAAGGGCAAAAGATCTAAAGTTCCAAAATTAGAGAATGGACGGGTGACTGAAACCATAGCATCAACTTTGAAGCTTCCTGGGCTAGAGGGCACAAGCTGTGAGCAGGGACAGATTGGATCCAGGTCCCCCATGGACATGGAAGTCTCCCGGTTCTGAGAGTGGTGAACTGTCAAACCCCTGCACTTTTCAACTGCACTTTCCCTTGTTCCACTTGCCCTGGCAGCACAGCAGCAGCAATGGGGAGTACATAACCCCAGGTATGGGGTGCCTCCTAAATAAAACAGCCAAACAGGGGACCCAAATCAGAGAGAACACTGTGGACTCTCTGATATTACCATCTCCACCTGTGAGTGAGTTCTCAGCCCTCTGCACTTCCCACAGACACCTTCAAGTGAGTTCCTTGGCCCTCATTGCTTCCCCCACACACTTGTGAGTGAGTACGTGGGCCCTCAGCACTTTCCACATAGGCCCGCTAGTGAGTGCTTCTGCAAGATCGGGTCCCTCTACACTAGCAGGCAGACACCGTATCCCTCCCACCCACACCCCTGCTGTGGGTAACATAGGGAACTCTGGGACAGCCTTCTCAACATTGAAGCCCCTGTTCTGTGGGTCTCCCAGTGGAGTCCAGGCAAAAAATCCCTGGAGCCAAGATGATGCAGCTCAGGCAGATCTGAGTGCTTGGAGCACAATACTGAGACAATACTGTGAGCCACTGAGCCTTTCAGGGCAACTGCAAACAGCAAATGGCTCCTGCACCACAATCTGCACTTGCACTCCTCCCTTACACTTCACCCTTCCAGACAGGCACGCCTCCACAGACACTCCTTCCCTTGCACACTTGTGCACTTGCACTTACGACTTTCCTCCCTTAGCTGCATCTGAAACACCAACACCCACTCTCAAACTGGGGGACATCTTTCATCTTCCTGAAGAATACTTCAGACTCCAGAGACAGACAAACCCCAGTCTGCAGTACAGTCTCCAGTAAAAAACAGCAAAGACTACTGACCAGCAGATGGATAGAGGAATACATGAATAACCTCACAACCAAAAATCAAAAGCAAGCAAGCACACAAACACACTATTACCACAAACTCCACAATAAAAGGAACTAACATTCCTTTGTCAATATTATCTATCAACATCAATGTACTCAACTCTAATAAAAAGCCTAACAGAATGGTAGCAGAAACAGGACCCAACATTCTGCTGCATCCAAGAAACACACCTTTGCAACAATGACAGACACTACCTCAGAGTAAAAGAATGGCGAAGGTCATTCAAGGAAACAGACCCAGAAAACAAGCTGCAGTAGCTATCCTAACATCTAATAAAATAGACTTTCAACCACAATGAATCAAAAAAGATAAGGAGGGACGCTTCATTCTCATCAAAGGTAACATCCACCAGGAAGACATCACAATTCTGAACATCTATGCCCCAAATACAAGAGCACCTACGTTTGCAAATGAAACATTATTAAAGCTTAAATCACACATCGATTCCAACACCTTAATAGTGGGAGACTTAAACACTCCACTCTCACCATGGGACAAATCATCTAGACAGAAGCTAAACACGGAAATAATGAATGACACTTACAGAGGTCCTAAATAAAATGGACCTAATACATGTCTATAGAACTTTTCACCAAACTCAAAAGAGTATAGTTTCTTCTCAGCACCTCATGGAACCTTCTCCAAAATTAACCATATAGTCGGACACAAAGCAAGCCTCAACAGATACAAGAAGATCGAAACAATACCTTGGATCCTATCAGACCACAATGGCCAAAAACTAGACCTCAACAACAATAGAAATAACAAAAAGCCTACATACACATGGAAACTAAACAACTCTCTACTCAATGACAGCTTGGTCAGGGGAGAAATAAAAAAAGAAAATAGAGACTTCCTAAAATTCAATGAAAATGAAGGCACAACTCACCCAAACTTGTGGGACACAATAAAATCAGTGCTAAGATCATAGCACTAAATGCCTTCAGAAAGAAGTTTGAGACATCTTATACAAAAAATTTAATGGCACACCTGAAAGCCCTAGAAAAAAAAAATAAGCAGACACACCCAAGAGGAGTAGAAGGTTGGAAATAATCAAACTCAGAACTGAAGTCAAATTAGAAACAAAGAAAACAATTCAAAGAATCAAGGAAATCAAGTGCTGGTTCTTTAAGAAAATCAACAAGATAAACAAATCCTTAGCCAAACTAACTAAAAGACAGTGAGAAACTATCCAAATCAGCAAAATCAGAAACAAAAAAGGGGGACATAATGACAAACAGTGAGGAAATCCAAAAAAATCATTAGGTCTTACTACAAAAGCTTACATACATTTGAAAACCTAAATGAAATGGACAATTTTATTGATAGATTTTATTTACCAAAATTAAATCAAGATGAGGTAAATAGATTAAATAGTACTACATCATAAAAAAAAAAAAAATCCCAGGGCTTCAGGGCAGAAGTCTACCAGACCTTCAAAGAAGAGCTAACTCCAATTCTTTTCAACCTATTCCACAAAATAGAATCAGAAAGAACATTACCAAACTCATTCTATGAAGCCACAGGAACCTAAACCACATAAAGACCCACAAAAAAAGAGAACTTCAGACCTATCTCTATTATGAACATTGATACAAACAACAAAATACTTGCAAACTGAATCCAAGAACACATCAAAGATATCATCCACCATGACCAAGTAGGCTTCACCCCAGGCATGCAGGGGTGGTTCAATATACGGAAATCCATCAATGTGATCCACTACATAAACAAACAGAAGGAAAAAAAACCCACACGATCATCTCCTTAGATGCCAAAAAAAGCATTTGACAAGATCCAACACAAATTCATGTTTAAAGTTTTAGAGATATCAGGGACACAACACTCATATTTAAACACAGTAAAGGATAAAGCAAGCCTATAGCCAACATCAAATTAAATGGAAACTTAAATCAAGCCTACTGAAACCAGGCACAAGGCGAGGCTGCCCACTTTTTTTGTATCTCTTCAACATTGTACTTGAATTTCTAGCTGGAGCAATAAGACAACTAAAGATATAAAGGGAATACACATTGGAAAATAATAAGTCAATGTGTCACTATTCGCAGAGGATATGATAGCATACAGGAGTGACCCAAAAATTCTACCAGGAAACTTCTTTACCTGATAAACACCTTTAGCAAAGTGGCTGGATACAAAGATAACAACAACAAAAAAACATAAAACAAACAAACAAAACCCCCACAAAAACCAGTAGCCCTCCTGTATACAAAAGACAAAAGAGCTGAGAAAGAAATTAGGGAAATTAAGGAAACAACACCCTTTACAATAGCCACTAATAACACAAAGTACCTTGGTGTGACTCTAACCAAGCATGTGAAACACCTATATGAAAAAAAAATTCAAGCCTCTGAAGAAAGAAATTGAAAAAGATATCAGAAGATGGAAAGATCTCCTGTGCTCATGGATCGGGTAAGATTAACATAGTAAAAAAGGCCATTCTGCCAAAAGCAATATACAGATTCAATGCAATTCCCATCAAATACCAACACAATTCCTTACAGACCTTGAAGGAAAAATTCTCAACTTTATATGAAAAAAACAAACAAACAAACAAACAAAATTTCCAAAACGATTCTGTACAACAGATGATCGGGAGGTATCTCCATCCCTGATCTCAAGCTGTACTATATTGAGCAACAGTAATAAAAACTCCATTGTACTGGCATAGAAACAGAATGGTGGATCAATGGATTTGAATAAAAGATGCAGAAATAAACCCACACACCAACCCTTGATTTTTGACAAAGAAGCAAAAACCAGAAAATGGAAAAAAGCATATTCTACAAATCGTGCTGGGCTTACTGGATGTCTACATGTTGAAAAATGCATATAGATCCATATTTATCACCCTGCACAAAACTAAACTCCAAGTGGATCAAAGACCTCAACATAAGACCATACACACTAAACCAGTTAGAAGAAAAGCTGGCACAGTAGAGAACTTCCTGAACAGAAAAACAAAAACACAAGCTCTAAGACCAACAATCAATAAATGGGACCTCATGAAACTAAAAAGCTTCTGTAAAGCATAGGACACTGTCATCAAAACAAAATGACAGCCTACAGAGTGGGAAAGGATTTTCACCAACCCTTTATCTGACAGAGGGCAAATAACCAGAATATATAAAGAATTAAGAATAAACACCTACAAGCTAAGTAATCTAATTAAAAAATCGAGTACAGAGCTAAACAGAGAAATCTCATTTGAGGAATACCTAATGGCAGAGAAACAGTCCTTAGCCATCAGGGAGATGCAAATCAAAACAATCCTGAGATTTCACCTTACACACATCAGAATGCTATGATAAAAAACTCAAGTGACAACACATGCTGGAGAGGTTGTGGAGAAAGGGGAACCCTCCTCCATTGCTGGTGGGAATGTAGACTTGTACAACCACTTTGGAAATGAGTCTGGAGCTTTCTCAGACAATTAGGAATACTGCTACCTCAAGATCCAGCTATATCACTTCTAGGCATATATCCAAAGTATGCTCAACTATTCAAGGACATTTGCTCAACCATGTTCATAGCAGCTCAATTTGTAGTAGCCAGAATCTGGAAACAATCCAGATGTCCCTCAATGGAGCAATGGATACAGGTATTGTATACTTACACAATGGAATACTGCTCAGCTAATAAAAACAAGGAAATCATGGAGTTTGCAAGCAAATGGTGGGAACTAGAAAAGATCATCTTGAGTGAGTAACCCAGAAGTAGAAATATACACATAGTATATACTCACTTATAAATGGATATTAGTCATATAATATAGGATAAACATACTAAAATCTATACTTCCAAAGAAGCTAAACAACAAGGAAAACCTAGGGAAGATGCTCAGTCCTCATTCAGAGGGACAAATGCGATAGATAGTGGAAGCAGGAGAAGACAGGGAACAGGATAGAAGACTACCACAGAGGGCTTATGAAAGACTCTATTAATTGAGGTATCGAAGCAGAGGCTGAGACTCATAGCCAAACTTTGGGCAGACTACAGGTAATCTTATGAAAGAAGGGGGAGATAGAAACACAAGGAGGGCACAGGAGCTCAAAAACAAGATCAAAGAAAAAAATGAGCCCTGGAAGTCCTGCAGAGAATGATACCCCAAACAAGGACAATGCATGGAAAGGACCTAAAACCCTGACTCAGATTTAGCCCATAGAATCAGTCTCCAAGTGGGTTCCCTAATAAGGAGAGCAAGGGATTTCTCTGGCATTAATTCAGTGACAGGCTCTCTGATCACCTCCCCCTGGGGAGTTTAACCTTGGCTCTCCACAGAAGAAGACAATGCAACCAGTCTTGATGAGACCTGAAAGGCTAGGGTCAAAGAGAAGGGGAGGAGGACCCTCCCTATCAGTGGACTAGGGGAGGGGCATAAGTAGAGAAGATGAAGGGAGGGTGTGATTGGGAGGAGATGAGGGAGGAAGGGGGCCACCGCTGGGATACAAATTGAATAAATTTTAATAAATGATAATAAAGAACGAAAAAGAAAAAAAAAACAGCGTCAATACCCAGAGGATGGAGAGATGGCTTAGTGTCTGTTCTTCCAAAGGACCTGGGTTCAATTTCTAGGACCCACATGGCAGCTCACAAGTGTCTGTAATATCAATTCCAAGGCATCTGACACCTTCACACTCTTGCACATTAAATACATCATTCAAGAAATTGTGGTACTTTTACACAGTGGAATACTATTCAGCAATTAAAAACAAGGAAATCATGAAATTTGCAGGCAAATGGTGGGATCTAAAAAAGATTATCCTGAGTGAGGTAACCCAGAAGCAGAAAGACACACACAGTATATACTCTCTCATATAGACCTATAAGATAGTATAAACATACTAAAATATGTACACCTAAAGAAGATAAACAAGAAAGAGGACCCGGAGTAAGATGATTAATCCTCACTTAGAAAGACATGGACATGAAAAGTAGGAGAAAACAAGTAACAGGACAGGAGCCTACCTCAAAGGGCCTCTGAAAGATTCTACCTAGCAGTGTATCAAAGCAGATACGGAGACTCATAACCAAACCTTCAGCAGAGTGCAGGGAATCCACGATAAAAGGGGGAGTTAATATGACCGGGAGAGGACAGGAGCTCCACAAGGACAAAATATAGCAGGGCACAGGTGTCCTCTATGAAACTGTTTCTCCAACCAAGGACCATGTATGGATATAACCTAGAACCGTAGCTCGGATGTAGCCCATGGTAGCTCAGTATCCAAGTGGGTTTCCCTAGTAAGGGGAACAGGAACTATTTCTGACATGAACTCAATGACTGGCTCCTTTATCCCCCTCCACTGAGGAGGCCACAGAGGAGGACATGGCAGCCAGTCTTGAAGATACCTGATAAAATAGGGTCAGAGGGAAGGGGAGGAGGACCTCCCTTAGCAGTAGACTTGGGAAAGGGCAGGGAGGAGATGAGGGAAGGAGGGTGGGATTGGGAGGGAATGAGGAAGGGGGCTACGGTTGGGACACAAAGTAAATAACCTGTGATTAATATAAAAAAATAAAAATTATTAATAAAAAATCATTGGGATGTAAAGTAAATAAACTTAAATAAAATAAAAAGAGTGTCAACATCCAAGAATGTCAACATATTTACCTGCTCATCATTTGTCATCGCACTCCAAGCAAGTTCATCTAGATTCCGGTGTTTGTTTTTCTTTTTAGAAAGAAGGCAAGGTGAACTTGGAATACTGGGTATGACGTCAGAAAGTACATCACTTCCACTGGCAATGTCACTGCCTGGTAACTTTATAAAAGTAAGAAGTACTGGGGTTAAGGAAAATAAAAGTTGAAAACTACATTTAAATATGGTAACACATTTCATACATTGATTAAAAGATACTTTATCCAGGCATGGTTTGTACTCATGCCTGTAATACTCAGGAAGAAAAGAGAGTGTGATCAGTAGTCTGAGGATACCCAGAGCTAAATAATCAGCCTCAATTCACCCTCATGTATAGAAGATCATGTGTCAAAAATAAAATAAAATTCACTCAATACAAGACTAAGGGCAAATAAATATACAATCAGAGGATCTTTCAGGTAAGAGTAATACTGATCCATACCTCTTTTATACAAATGCACCAATGTCAGAATATTCTCTTTGAAACTATGCCATGAAAATATACTTTATAAAAAGAATAAAATATAACTGAGAATTACTAAAATGCTAATAAGTTTCAATAATCACTAAGGTTTTTATTTTATAGTCGCAATACAATCGAAGTCCATAAAACACGAGTAAGCAGTAGTTAGTGGTCTCTATCACAGTAATGTTATTAAAGACACATATCCCATGAATTCTTCTCCTCCAGTGCACAGTAACAATTTAAGAACAACAAAAAGCAATTGAATATATGCTGTTGATATAGAGCAAAAAAACTCTTAGGTATAGAAATATTAGAAAAGAAAATGAAAACAAAAACAAAAAGACATAGACAAAGGGGGAAAAATTAAACCCAAAACACAGAAAAATCAAAAAAGTTTAAAGAGAGACAAATATCTAGAATATACCGCCTCTAAAAAGAGTAGGTTACACAGCTTTATTAATGTGTACTTGATAAACAAAAACTACACAATCAGTGTACAATTTAATATAGTTGAACATGTATATATATGTATCCATGAAACCAAAACAGTCACATCAAGGTGATAGGCACAAAAATGTCATCTAAAACTTAGTTAATGTAATTTACTATTTTTAAAATATTCATCAAGAAATCGGTAAAATATATTCCTAGTAATTTTCAAAGAATATATTTAAGATTACAAGCTATATTAAGTTTTATTGTTTTGTTGGCTCTCTATAATTTGCAACTATATATGACTCTGGATTATTTCTAGGCCTTGAAATCCTTCAAAAGACCAAAGGTTTAGTACGAAAAACTATTTGAAGTTCTAACATACACACGGCACTATCATAGGTATAGGGGATTCAACAGAGTGGAAATCATGATCATTACATGAAAATTTTCTACTTGGGAAGGTAACACAATACCATCCATATACAACTGCACAATGAAGCACATGATGGATATAAAAACAGGAAGTTCCTTGGGGCTCACTGGCCAATCAGCCTAAGCTTAACTGATGAGCTTTAGGCCAATCAGAGACTATCTCAAAAGATGTGGATGACATTCCTAGGGATAACACCTGAGATTGACCTCTCAATTCTACATGCCTGCTCCCCCCCACACACACATACTAGCATGAACACACACTAAAAATTCCTATACTTGGGCTGGAGAGATTTCTTGATGATTTAAAACATTTGTTCTTTCAGAAGACCTGGGTTTAGATGGTGGTTCACAACCATCTGGAATTCCAGTTCCAGCAGCTCTGATGTCCTCTTCTGGTCTCCACAGGCACCAAGGACATACATGGTGCACAGACTTACATGCAGACAAAACACTCATAAACATAAACTAAATAAATCTAGAAAATATAAAAAATACTTATGCTTTAAATTTTAAGAAAATTTTCCATTCATCTCTGGAGACTGTTTGAGGTCAGACTATTTGATAAGCATTTAAATCTGAATCTTTGGTTTTGTTGTTTGGTGTAGGAGATAAGGAGTTATAAAAAGGAATGAATAACAGTTTGGTTAATTTTTTTTTCAGGGAGAAGTTAAAACATACTAGAATACAAATCTTCATTCCTCTGCTTACTAGAGGTAACTTCTTTATTTATTGGCTGATTATTTTTTGAGTCAAGATCTCACTATATTTCAGGCTATATGGAGCTCTCAATATGTACCCCAGGTTGCTTTGTTCCTCCTGCTTCCTCCTCCCACATATTACAATTATAGGGATGTGGCATCATGCCTAGTGATCTTGTGTAATTCAGTTAATTTTCTCTGAGTCACAGTCTTCGGTGGAAAAAAAAAAGGTTAATGCCATCAACTTCAAAGGAAACTAAGAAGCTTACTTATAGAACACATGTGACACTTGATAAAATGTATTTTCTTTTTCCATTCCTTGCCATGGTTTCGGGGCACTAAAAAGGTAGTAAAAGGCCTTATAGAATTGTCCTATATTACTAAATTCAGTGGTTTATATTTTACAAGGTAGTGCTAAACGACATCAGAGGGAAAGGAAAAGACATTTGGGAAAGAAAAATAATTTAGTAAAACCACAGATAATAAAAACACAGGGTGATGTTTTAAAAATTGACATAAATAATAGGAGAGAAACCAGGAGTGGTATAGCACGATTTTAATCCTGGTACTTGGCATGCAGAGGCAGGAGGATCTTTGTCAGTTTGGAGTCAGCCTGGTTTACACAGCAAGCTCCAGGACACCTAGGACTATGTAGAGAGACCATGTCTTGAAATAAATAAATATGTAGATAGATAGTAGATACTATTTAAAAAAGAAAGAAAGGAAGGAAGGAAGGAAGGAAGGAAAATCAGTCCTGAGTATTTGAACAGGAAAACGAGAAGTACTTCTGTGGTATTTTCTAAGTGATAGTAACTTGATGAAACAATATAGAATGAAGAAAGATTGGAACTAGAAATGAAGCTTTTGTTATGATTTTACATATACTCTGATATAAATCAGCAGGAAAAATGGATGGGTGTAAAAGTTTTGATAAAAGAAAATAATGTATAAATTGTTTAGGAACCTTCATTGCTCTCTGATTACTGACTGCTGATATAATGTGAGAAGCTGCCTCGAGATTCTGCTTTGTGGACATCCCCCCCAGGATGGACCTTACCCTCAAAATATAAAAAAATAAACCATTCCTTAAGGGGGGCAAAAAAAGCCAGCTGCGGTGGCACACACCTTTAATCCCAGCACTCAGGAGGCAGAGGCAGGTGGATCATTGGAGTTCAAAGCCAGCCTGGTCTACAAAACAAGCCCAGGACAGGCAAGGCTACACAGAGAAATCATGTCAAAAAAAAAAAGCGAATAAACAAAAAGAGCTGGAGAAGCTGGGTCTTCATGTGCTTTCCCTTGTAAGTGGAGCAAGGGCAGCCTCTGACATGGACTCTGGTGCCTGCTCTTTGATCACTTTCTCTTGGAGGGGATGCCTCATGGGCCATAGAGGAAGAGGATGTGCTCAGTCCTGATGTGACTCTATGCTCTGGGGTGGGTAGGTGCAGTGAGGAGGCTTCTCTAAGGCGTAGAGGAGGAAGGATAAGGAGGAACAAGGAGGGAGGATGAGATCAGGAGTAGAGGAGGGAGGGACTTATGAACGGGATGTGAAATAAATAAAATTAAAATTAAAAAGAAAAAAAGAATAAAAGAAAACAAAAGAGCAGCTGGGCATGGTGGTGCACGCCTATAATTCTAGCACTTGGGGAGGCAGAGACAGGCACATCTCTATGAGTTTGAGGCCAGCCTGGTCTACAAAGTAAGTTCAGAAGAGCCACGGCTACACAGAGAAGCCGTCTCAGAAAAATAAATAAATAAATAAATAAATAAATAAATAAATAAATAAATAAATAA
>NW_026594397.1:34219-65573 GCF_907164565.1 Psammomys obesus
GAAAGAAAGAAAGAAAGAAAGAAAGAAAGAAAGAAAGAAAGAAAGAAGAAATTAAGTAAATAAATACTTGGAGGCAGAAATGAAAATTTTAAAAGAATTTACACCTTTACTTACCTAATAATGATGTTAGCAAGGGGAGGGGAACCTTACCTGCCACTCAAATTCGCTATCTGACCAATCCCAGTATGTGCTGATAGAAGAGGAGACATCACTGCAGACACTTCCCTCAGGGAATAAGTCAAAAGAAGTGAAGTCTTGATCATCTAACAGGGAATAGCAATCATCTTGATCTCCGACAGAAACTGATGAAAACAGCTCCTCGCTACATTCTGAGCTGGCAACACTTGTACCACAAGAAGTGAGGTTCCACCTTCAAAACCACAAGAGAAATCACCTCAGGAGGCACAGAACACACAAATTTGAAGACATTAATAAAACCCAATTAAGATATTTGAGACAAACATCTTTTGTGGTATAAGGGTAGCGTAGTTACTTTTTAAAGCCTTTACCTTTAAAAGATATAATAAGGGCTGGAGAGATGGCACAGTTATTGTGAGGGTTACATGACAACCCATATGGAAAACTCAACACACACACTCAACACAATGCACAGCAGTTATTACTGTTACTAAAAGAATGAGGCAAACCACTTCAGGACAGATAAAAGGAATACGAAATGGACAGAAGTTCAAGTGACTCTTAATTCATTTATTAACTTTTCATCCTAACTGCAGTTTCCCCTCTCTCTTCTCCTTCCAGTCCTCCCTGCCCTCCATTTCTCTTTAGAAAAGGGGAAAGTGCCTCTTAATTTAAACAATTCTTTATTCTTTTTTTTTTCTGTCTGTGTGCACAAACTCAAGTATGTCTTGTATATGCAGGTGCCCAAGGGGGCAGAAGAGGGCATCAGAAACCTGGAGTTAGAATAAACCTAGAGCCACCTGAGCTAACTGGGTGCTGGGAACTGAACTCAGGTTCTCTGGAAGAGCAGCAAGTTCTCTGGACCACTGAGCCACTTTTCTGACCCTTTAAATATCTTTTATAAATGTTAAATAGGCTCACTATAAAAAATGCTGGGATAAAAAAGGGTGCTTTTTCCCATGTGTGCAAATATTTTAGTATCCTGCTTACACTTAGTGCACACTATATACTAAACATTTTAAGTAAAAGATAAATACATCTTACCTGAGATGTTTGGGACTGGCTATGTTTTAACATTACAAATGTTTTTTTTTAATTTCAAGAATATATGTATATACATATATTAAGGTATGTTGAAGACGAGACCCAAGTCTAAATATAAAACCAATTTATGTGGGGCTGCTCTTCCAGAAGACCATCTTCAACTGCCAATGCTCACATGGCAGTTCATCATTATCTGTAATTACTTCCAGATAGTCCAGCATGTTCTTTTGGCTTTTACAGGCATCAGGCACAACCAAGGTATAAGAACATACAGGAATGCAAGACACCCACATACATAAAAATAAATAAGCTAATTTATTTTTAACATGCATCTGATACACATAACTTAAAAGTAATCCTATACACTATATATTTATTATGGTGAGTGTGTGTGTGTCTAAGTCATAGGATAACTTGCAGGAGTTGGTCCTCAGACTTGGCTGGTGGTAAGTGCCTCTACCTGTGGAGAAATGTACAGTATTTTTTTTTTTAAGACAAGGTTTCTCTGTGCAGCCCTGGCTGTCCTAGAACTCACTTTGTAACACTAGCTGTCTTGAACTCAGTCTGCCTCTGCCTGTCAAGTGCTGGGATTAAAGGCACATACCACCACCACCCAGTGGAATATAAAGTATTTTTAATGCACTAGTATTTTGACTGCATCCTATCATATGAAGCAAGAATGGAATTTTCCACATGAGGGGTAATGGTGGTATTCAAAATAGTTTGAGGTTTGGGATTTTTTCCATAAATTATGTTCAACCTGTTTATTGTATGAAAACATTTCAATATCATGTAGTAATCAATTGACTGAATACATGATTCACTTACCATATTATCTCAATAATAGATATATAGGCTGCTTCTAGTGTTTTTATAATACTGAGATGAGCTGTGTTTTTGTGTGCGTGCGTGTGCAAATATGTTTGGCAGTACCACAAGCAAGTGAACTTAGAGAATCACAGGACAGAAAAACATTCTTCATCACTTAGTTAGATTCAGATTCTATCATCACTTAGTTAGATTCCTGGCTGTCGTTTTACATTTTTAAGGGTGGATTTCACTAAGTGGCACAGACTGGACTAGAACTTGCTCTCTAGGCCACAAAGTCTTAAGCTTGCAATCTCTCTGCCTCAGGTTTGCTACTAGCTGGGATTAGTCCTGTGCTTTTGGTCTAGCCGAAATTAGCACTCTTGTTTATTATTTAGTCAAAGATAAGGTCTCCTAAGATAGGCTACTTGAAAGGTAACTACTGAATCAAAAATACGTCCAATTCTAAGGTTCATTGTACATTTAGTCAAATTGATTTCTGGGATGGGTAGGAGAGTTCAGAGGCTAAAGCAAACCTGGTGACCCGAGTTCCATCCCTGGAACACATATAAAGATAGAAGAAGAGACTAAGTCGACAAAGGAGTCCTGTTAGCACCATTGCTCCCCCCCCCCAAATACACACAAACGCACACACTCAGAGGGAGAGAGAATGAACATACATATAGTAATAGTAACACACACAAAAGTAATGAATAAGCTTTAAAAATAAATAGAATAGCTTCTGTTTGATTTATTTAAAAACATGTATGTGGCCAAGTATGGTAGTGCATGCCTGCAAAATGCCAGCATTCAGGAGGCAGATGCAGGCAGATGTTGGTGGGTCCTAGCCTGGTCTACAAAGTGATTCCAGGCCACCCAGGACTACATATTGAAATTCTGTTTCAGAAAAACAAAAAAAAATATGTATCAGCTATTTTTATTATCTGTGCTAATGTTTTATTACTGTTTTGTGAGTGTTTCAGACATTCAAGGATATATAATATTTTTTCACTAGTATATGTTACAGGGAGTATCTTGCAATATAGCAAATATAACATTTTTCCACTAGTTTTATATCATTGATCATTAAGATGAAACATAAACTCAAGTTGCCTTGACAGTAGCATAGGAAACTAATCCTCAAGCTAATTAGTATTTACAAGACTAGTAAGCTCCTGGAATAATGATTTCCTGAGGAAAAGTCTATTATTAGGTTGTTCCGCATCCTTCATTAAATCTAGCTTTTCTTGAATTACATAATCTTGAAAAATTCCTCATCTGTTTTGTATGGCTAACCTTAAGTAGCACAGTTCACGACTTACAAAATGTAGGCGATAAATAAAAAATGCAGGGTGTACTTTCCTTTGAGCTGAAGGTAAATATTTTAATGCACTGAAACTCAAACACTAAACTACTTTATTTCAATCTGTAAAAGAACAGCTATCAATAAACTTTCGTAAAGAGAAAAATTGTGTAAGAATTCTAGAAAGAACAATTTCATTTCTGTTGTTTTGTGTGGATATGTGTGTTTAGGAGAAGAGATTCATGCATGTGCGGATTATGTGTTTACACCTGAAGGCGACCTTGAATGATTTCTCAGGTGCTGTCCACTTTCATTTGGAGGTAGGTCACCAGCTGGAACTTAGCAAATAGGCTAGGCTGATGGGCCAGTGAGTCCCAGGGTTCTGTCTGTGCCCTTCTCCTCAGCTGTACGATTACAAGTGCATGCGGCTTCACCACTTTCAGAGTTCCAAGGATTAAACTCAGCCAGTACCTTACAGATGAAGCTATTTCCCCAGACCCTAGAACATTTCCTAATATTTTAGATTTAACATATAATTACTAGGTGGATAATATCCTCATCAAAAAAATAATGGGGCTGTTGGTAAGGTTCCTGGGGTGTCAATGTGAGGACCTAAGTTTTAGCTCTAGCAACCATGTAAGGAAGACTGGTATAGTAATGAAAGCATAGAATTTCAGTGATAGGAAGGTGGAGACAGGAGGATCCAGTCTTGCTGGCCAGCTGGTATGGCCAAATCTGTGAGCTCTAGGTTCAATGAGAGATCCTGTCTCAAAATAATAATTTATTATTATTATTATTATTATTATTATTATTATTATTATTATTATTTAGGGGCTGGAGAGCTAGCTCTGTGTTTGTTTTTACAAAAGACCAGGGTTCAGTTCCCAATAACTACATGATGGCTCACAACCATCTGTAACTCCAGTTCCAGGGGTTCTGACTCTTCGGATACCACAAGCACTACATGTGTGTAGTACACAGATATGCATGTAGGCCTAACACTCATACACATTAAATAAATAAACAAAAATTTAAAAATAATTAAAAAAATAAGGTGGGGACTGACTGAGAAAGACACTTGACAACAATCCTTGTGTACACATGAACACATACACACATACATGAACAAGTACACACATACACAAAGTACTAATAAACAATCCAGCAGAATTAACCAAATTACCAGGTCATGTAATAAAAGCTCTAAACAGCAATCAGAAAATCTATCCTACATGCCGAAATAGATTAAGTAAACTATTTTTTCTTGTCTTCAAATTCCATGTGACTCCCTACCTTTGCTCATTACCCCATTTGACAATATTGTTAGTCAGTAACATCCAGGTGCCAAATACTATCTTCAGTGCTGGGGGAAGCTGTGATTAATTGTTTTTGTTTTTTGTTTTTCATTAGAATTGCCTTTTAGCTTGAAAAATTCCTACAGAAACAGGTTTCCCTCTCTGAGCAATAATGACATTCTTCACAAAAAGCCTGTCACACTTAACAATCTAACTAGTCAATCACTGACAAGAGCCAGGTATTTGCTTGGTTTTGTATTCTTACCATATTACTCAGGTTTTCAGATCAGTGTGTGTATATAGCAAGGCTGAGATACACTCAAAATGGCTGCTTTTTATCAGCAGCAAGAGAACAGGATTCACAGTTAAAACAAATAATTGGTAAAACAAAAAAAAAGTCCCTTTTCCTGTCAAAAACTTTTAAATTCTATATATGTATAGCTAGTCTAATTTACAAACACAATTCTTATTATCTTTAAGCAATGCAGATAAAACAAAGTAAGTACGCTGGACAGTGGTGGCGCACACCTTTAATCCCAGCATTCAGGAGACAGAGGCAGGAGGATCTCTGTGAACCTGAGGTCAGCCTGATCTACAGAGCAAGTTCCAGGACAGCCAAGGCTACACAGACACCCCCGTCATGAAAAACCAAAACCAAAACAAACAAACAAACAAACAAAAAAAACAAAACAAAAGGTAAGTGATAGTTTTATCCATTCTGGCTGTGTGAACAGCAAGGGGTTTATAAAGTTCATCCTTTGGACTCAGTAATTCCTCTTCTAGGGATCTATTCCAATCCCTAAACAGAAATTCAGAAAATGAAAGATATATTACAAATACAAACAAATAGCATTATTTTTAAACAATAAAAGTAAATGTCCCAAAACATGAAGAATAATCAATATATCTCAATAATGATATACTCAAAACCACCTATCAAAAATGAAAGTGCTGGGCTGGGGAGATGGCTTAATGGTTAAAGCATTTGCAACACAAGTCCAAAGACCAGAATTCAAATCCCACAATCCATAAAACTATGCATGTAATTCCAATATTCTAAAAGCTGAGACAGGGGAACCACAACACAAGCTGGTTACCAAATTAGCTGAATGGACAAACTCTGGCTTTACTTGAGACATCCTGTCTGAATGAACAAGGTGGAGGGCAGACAAAAACAACTGTCAACATTACTTGGGCCTACACAAACAGGTACTCACATACTTGAACACACATATACTTACACACGAACATAAAAAAAAAAAGAACAGGAAACAGAACATAATTACAATAAATGGTTCACTATATATATAATATATAATAGATTATATATTATATATATGTATATATATATATATATATATACACATATATTCCTGATCCTGTTTTATTATATAGGTTGGTCATTTCTAATCTAAAAACCCAGAGTTCACAGTGTCCCCAAATCCAAAACTTTTTGTAGTCAAGCTTTATAGAATGAATAGAAAATTCTACCCTAACATCACATGATGGAATACAGGCAAATATAGGGGTACTAAAAATATTACATAAAATTTATTTCAAGCTATGTCTGTGATACACACATGAAACATAAATTTAAGATATACTTTGTTCACATCTCTTAGCATATCTCGTGTGCAATACAACAACCAAAAGTATATAAAATTTGAATCACATCTGATTCCAACTATTTCAGATAAGCAATCCTGAACCTGTATTTCTACATAGAAAGAAAAACATGAAAAGAAACAAAGTGCTGACTGTGTTCTCTCTGAGAAAAGAGATGAGTGGTCTTTGCGGCTAAAAAGAAAAAAAAAAAGAAATAAAAGAAGCTACCATGCAATTCTCTGTAGAGGAATATCAAATGGCAGAGAAACACTTAAAGAAAAGCTCAACCTCATTAGCCATCAGGGAAATGCAAATCAAAACGACCCTGAGATTTCACCTTAGACCCGTCAGAATGGCTAAGATGAAAAACTCAAGTGACAACACATGCTGGAGAGGTTGTGGAGAAAGAGGAACCCTCCTCCACTGCTGGTGGGAATGCAAACTTGTACAACCACTCTGGAAATCAATCTGGCGCTTTCTCAGACAACTAGGAATAGTGCTTCCTCAAGATCCAGCCATACCACTCCTAGGCATATATCCAAAAGAGGCTCAAGTACACAAAAAGGACATTTGCTCAACCATGTTTGTAGCAGCTTTATTTGTAATAGCCAGAAGCTGGAAACAGCCCAGATGCCCCTTAACTGAAGAATGGATGCAGAAATTGTGGTACATCTACACAACAGAGTATTACTCTGCAATGAAAAATGAGGAAATCATGAAATTTGCAGGTAAATGGTGGGACCTGGAAAGGATCATCCTGAGTGAGTTGTCCCAGAAGCAAAAAGACACGCATGGTATATACTCACTCATATAAACATACAACATAGAATAAAACCACTAAAATCTGTACATCTAAACAAACTAAGCAAAAGAGAGGACCCTAACTAAAATGTTCAATCCCCATCCTGAAAGGCAAAGAGGATGGACATCAGAAGAAAAAGAAAACAGGAAACAACCTAGGAACCTGCTACAGAGGGCCTCTGAAAGCCAGAAGAAAACAGGAAACAACCTTGAAACCTGCCACAGAGGGCCTCTGAAAGCTTCTGCAGTATAGACTGTCAAAGCAGATGCTGAGCCTGATGGCCAACTTATGGGCAGAGTGAATGGAATTTTATGTAAGAAGTGGGAAATAGTAAGAGCTGGAGGGGACGGGAACTCCACAAGCAGAGCAACAGAACAAGATAATTTGAACACAGGGAACTTCCCAGAGACTCATACTCCAACCAAGGACTATTCGTGGAGATAACCTAGAACTCCTGCACAGATGTAGCCCATGGCAGTTCAGTGTCCCACTGTCCCAGGGTTACATAGTAATGGGAAGAGGGACTGCCTCTGACATAATCTGATTGGCCTGCTCTTTGATCACCTCCCCCTGAGCGGGGAGCAGCCTTACCAGGCCATGGTAGAGGACAATGCAGCCAATTTAGATGAGAACTGATAGACTAAGATCAGAAAGGAGAGGAGAACCTCCCCTATCAGTGGACTTGGGGAGTGGCATGCATGCAGAAAGGGGAGGGAGGGTGGGATCGGGAGGGGAGGAGGGAGGGGCTTATGGGGGGATACAAAATGAATAAAGTGTAATTAATAAAAAATTAAAAAAAATTAAAAAAAATTTAAAAAAAAGAAGAAGAAGAAAACAGGAAACAACCTAGGAACTTGCCCCAGAGGGCCTCTGAAAGCCTCTGCCTTGCAGACTATCAAAGCAGACACTGAGACTTATGGCCAACTGTTGGGCAGAGTGCATGGAATCTTATGTAAGAAGTGAGAAACAGTAAGATCTGGAGAGGACAGGAACCCCACAAGGAGAGCAACAGAACCAGAAAATCTGAACACAGAGGTCTTCCCAGAGACTCATACTCCAACCAAGTACCAGGCATGGAGATATCCTAGAACCCCTGCACAGATGTAGTCCATGGCAGTTTAGTGTCCAAGTGGGTTCCATAGTAATAGGAACAGGGACTGTCTCTGACATGAAATGATTGGCCTGCTCTTTGATCACCTCCCCCTGAGGGGAGAGCAGCCTCACCAGGCCACAGAAGATGACAATGCAGCCACTCCTGATGAGATCTGATAGACTAAGTTCAGAAGGAAGGAGAGGAGGACCTCCCCTATCAGTGGACTTGGGGAGGGGCATGTGTGAAGAAGGGGGAGGGAAGGTGGAACTGGGAGGGGCTTATGGGGGGATACAAAGTGAATAAAGTGTAATTAATAAAAAAAGTTCAACCCCCCCCCAAAAAAAAGGAACACGGGTTTTCCCTGAATCAAAGAAAATAGAAGCTCTTATTTAGTATTAAATAGAAGAAAACTCAAAAAAAAAAAAAAAGCCTTCAGGGCTGGAGAGATGGGTCAGAGGTTAAGAGCACTGGCTGTTCTTCCAAAGGTCCTGAGTTCAATTCCCAGCAAACACAGTGGCTCATAACGATCAATAATGAGATCTGGTGCCCTTTTCTGGAATGCAGGTATACATGCAGTATAGAATACTGTATAAATAATAAGTAAATAAATAAATCTTTTAAAATAAATAAATAAAAGAGCCTTCAATTTTGTTTTGTTTTGAGATAGGGTTTCTCTGTGTAGCTTGGCTGCCCTGGCCTCTCTTTATAGACTAGGCTGGCCTCAAACTCAGAGATCTTCCTGCCTCTGTCTCTCCGAGTAGTGGGATTACAGGCATGTGCCACTGCACATGGCTCAGTCTTCAATTTTCTATAATGAGCATTTGCAATAAAAGCAAAGTAAGATTTCTTTATACTGTTCTGATAGTTATGAACTCTTTGTGTATGTTCGGTTTGTGTTCAGCACTGAATTGTTCAAATTTACAAGCCTTTACACTTTCAACTTATTTATTTATTTTTATGTGTATGGTGTTTTCCTGGCATGTGTGTCTAGACAACACATGCATGCCTGTTACCCACAGAAGCCAGCAGAGGGCATTGGATCCTTGAGAAATGAAGTTACAGCTGGGTGGGGAAGGGACTCCTAGTCTTCTGGAAGAGCAGTTAGTGCTCCTAACTGCAAAGTCATCTCTCGGGCCTGAGCCCTTACATTTTATACTGAGGCTGCTAAACATCAAAATTCTAACTATGGCCATATATCTCAAAGGAGACTCTCTACAAAACTTTAAGAGAAAAATGTTGACAAAAGTCCCAATATTTATGGTATTTGACTTTAACAATTAAGCTTGCTGTTCAAATTTTACTTTTTATTAAACACTCAACCTTGCTGTTCACATTTTAATTTTTTTTTTAAACAGTAAAGCCAATAGCATTTCTTCCCAAGGCTGTTCCAGAGTATATAAGCACTACGAAGTTGGTGATTTTCATATGTGGTTGTTTAAATATTAAAATTAAACTAGGTGCTTTTGCTTGTGCCAGTGATTCCAGTATTTCAGCAAGCTACAGAAAGAGTATTGTATGATTTTGAGCTCAGCTTGGGCTACAAAGCAAATTCAAGAGGAGCTTAAGCTACAGATTAGGTTCCAGGCCAGCTTGGGCTACAGTACAAAGCACTATGTAAAAAATAAAATTAGAAAAAAAATGTTAAAATTAAGAAAAGAGCTAGCTACCAGGCAGTGGTGGCATACACCTGTAATCCCAGCACTAGAAAGGCAGAGTCAGGAAGATCTCTGTGAGTTTGAAGCAACCCTGGACTACAGACAGAGTTCCAGGACAGCCAGGGATACACAGAGAAACTTTGTCTTGAAAAACCAAAACGTAAAAATAAAAAATAGCCAAGTACGGTAATGCAGGCCTATAATCCCAGCATTCAGGAAGTAGAGATAGAAGGATCAATAGAAGTCCCAGGCCAGCTTGGTCTTCATAGTGAGTTCCAGGCCAGGTAGAATTATATAACGAGACTTTATATTTAAAAAACAAAAATCATGAAGCTATTGAGGTGGTCCAAAGGTTAAAGTGCTTGATGCACAAACCTGAAGAACCTCCAGATCCATGCTTACATAGGAAAATTGTTAGTGGTACAAAACACCCAGAACTAGAGTTAAGAATGTAACTCAGTGAAACTAGAAAAAGTACAAAATAGATACTGAGATTTTTGTGGTAGGTGGTGACTGAGTATGTGGTTATAAAATTTCACAACTGATCAGGGCCTGGGCTCGGTGGTGCACATTTGTAATCCCAACTGCTCAGGAGGTGTAGGAAGGAGTACAACTTCATGGGTAGCCTAGGTTAATTCAAAAAGATCCTGTAAGATCAAAATAAAAATACGATAAGGAATATACAATAGTAGTAGAGTCCTTGCTTGGAATTCAGGAGGCTCTAGAACACTCTCTAGTTCTACAAAAACAGATGACCCAACTGAGTAATTGATATATTCAATAGCTCATTTTACATCATGCCAGAAAGGTATGAAAAAGTAAGGTAATGTCCTCATCCATACACTTCTTACAATGTTCAGGTTGATATATATTCTCCTGAAAGATGAACGGTAGTCTGTATTATACCTTTTCATCTCGTATTTTAGTTATAAGACTTACTAATATTCGCAGGAAGGCAACAAGAGATAGAAATGTAGGTTAAAAAAAACTCTATTTACAGAAGAAAACCTCACCAAAGTCTTCAACATGCATATATATTTAACACTGACATTTTGTTTATAAGTCTATTCATTTTTGACTTAATAAAATGTATTCTACATTCAGGGAAGCAGAGGCAGGTGGATTCCTGTGAGTTCAAGGCCAGTCTGGTCTACAAAGGGAGTCCAAGGGCAGTCAAGGCTACACAGAGAAACCCTGTCTTGAAAAACAAATAAAAAAAGTATTCTATTTCTCCAGAATTCTAGACAAACCCAATTATGTTATAACATATACTCACAAGAAAAGATAAATGTTTCTGAGACAGTCTAGAAACTTAACTTAGAACATTCTCAAACTCCTGGGCTCATGTGATCCTCCTGCTTTGGCACCCCAAGTACCATATGCGTATGCCACTGCAACTAGCTGGACACTGAGTTCCTTAATAACGGCATTTACCTGTGGTGGAATATATTTCTCCCAAAATCTAGACTGCGGGCATGGTAACCTATGTCACAGGTGAAATGCAACTTCAGAGGCTAGTGCTGTGACTCCATGGGTTAATAAGATTGTAGATACAGCCTGGTATCTGATAAATGAGGAGCCATCATCATCACTAGGCCCTTATCAAGGCTATTATTTAAACAGCCTGGCCATTTTCTTATCTGGTAACAAACAGGAAGCAAAACAAAGATAAACCAAATATCTAACCACTGACAAACTTTCTAGATGCAGTAAAGTTTGTTTTATAATGACAGAATCTCAAGCAGAAGTTTCATGTTCAACTATTTATATGTGGTTTATGGACTGTTGCAAGACTTGGCAAATGATGTGAAGAAAACAAGAGAAGCATACAACTCCAAAATAAAGCAAGTACCCAAATTAAACTGTGCCTACATGTATGACTTAGCTGTTTGCTTCTCCCTTTTAAGAATGGGCTGGGCCGCAAGGATATGATCTCTCCAAGATGGTATTCTTGCAGAAGAGCAAAAAGGGAGAACACTGCAGAAAGTGAAAAGATTTAAAAAGAAAGGCAAGCCAGGTATGACAGCTCACACTGCAGAGGTAGGATCTCCATTTAGAGTCAGCCTAGGTTGTATAGTAAAATCCAGGCCAGCCTGGGCTACAGAGAGATAAACTTCACTAAAAAAAAAAAAAAGCCAAGTTAGTATACCAATTCACTCAAAAGAACCTGAGCCAGGCCATGGTGGTGAATGTCTTTAATCCTAGCACTCTGGAGGCAGAGGCAGGTGAATCTCTGAGTTTGTGGATAGCCTGGTCTACAAAGCGAGTTCCAAGACAGCAAAGGCTATACAGAGAAACCCTGTCTTGAAAACAAACAAACAAAAAGAAAGACGTTTAGTGATACTTGCCTGTAAACTCAACACTTGAGAGACAGGAAGATCACAAAGTAAAGGCCATATTTGGCTAAATGAGATGATATCTCAAACCTCTAGCCAAACAAACATGCATTAAAAAAATAATAATAAAAACAGTATAGGTCAAAAATAGCATCCATTGTACATATATTACCAACTCGTTTTCTCGTACTTTCTAATGAAAACTATACACAGCTGGGACTCCTGCTTACTGTTCCAAGCCTTGTGAAAAGTTGGAACCTCCTTGGAGAGGGAAGTTGGAAGCAAAACAGTCAATCCAGGTTTGGTTTTTTCTTGCTGCAGTGCTAGCACTCAAGAGACCAGGACAGAACTGTCTTAATTTACAGCATAGCCTGGGCTACATAGTGATTTCCAGACCAGCCCAGGCTACAGAATGATACCCTATCTGAAATAAACAAAAATAACTAAACAAACAGTAGCTAGGAGAAATAAAGTGACTTCAGAAAACTCAAAAAAAAAAAAAAAAAAAAGCAAAACCAAAAACAAAACAATAGCTTAGATCTTAAGAGTTGTTAGGGGTGATAACAGAGGAGAACAAGCTCTACAAGAATGAAAGCCTTGGATGCTGAGAACAAATACGGGGTCCTCTGTGAGAACAGTTTATGCTCTTAACCACAGAGCCATCTCTCCAGCCCCTCAACCTCTCACCCAAACCAGACTGTGGCAATGTTCAACCTCTCACTAGCTGATTACCCTCAACCAATCAGTATTGATGGCAAATAGTGAAATTACTGAAATATTACTCAGTATATAACTTTGTCTACTGCTACAAAAGTCAAATACCTTAAGCCTACTTTAATTTTTTTGTCAATTTTACATGCATGTTCATTACATCATAGGCTAACTATGCTTCTCTTATTTTAATAAGTTTAATAACTGACCGTTGATAACATTAGATCCTTTGGTTCTAATCACTGCCTCCAAAAGGAGTAGGCTAAGTCTGCAAGGCCTTTACCTGAAATAGGGATTATGACCTTCACATATGATCTTTCTCTCTGGGCCTCAGTTTCTTCAGTTTACCATGAATATTGAGAATTTTTCTAAGAAACATACTGTCACCTCATTTTAAAATGTGTTGTGGTGATATTCTGAAAAATTATTCAGCTATAACATTTTGTTTCAAAAACGATAAATTTACCTTTTAAAATTACATTATCTATGTAAACACAAGGGTTACACAGATTGATTTAAGGATAAGAGGGGAATTATGTGCAGAATATGGAACCATATGAACAAACTCACAGAGCAAACATGAATCAGAAACCACAATTGGATTCTTTATTTCTATTATTCAAAGACGGATCCTTTTCCTCATCTTTTATCCATACTCTACAAGCCCTTTTGTGTGTGTGTGTGTGTGTGTGTGTAAATATGGCTCTGATGGATCCTTTTCCTCATCTCTTATCCATACTCTACAAGCCCTGGTGATTGGTGTGTGTGTTCGTAAATATGGGTCTGTGGTTAAGATCACATACTGCTTTTGTAGCAGATGCAAATTCTGTTCCCAACATCTAGATACAGGCTGTTCACAACCACCTGTTAACCCCAGTTCCAGGTAGTCTAATGTCTCTGGCCGCCACAGACACCAGTGCGTACACCAACGAAATATACACAATTTAAAATAAAATAAATCATTTTTAAAAATTGAGGCTATATGGACTTGACCTAGGTCCCCTACACACATATAGCTGATGAGGAGCCTGGTCTTCCTGTGGGTTCCCTAGCAAGTGGAATCGGGACTGTCTCTGACATGGACTCTGTTGCCTGCTTTTGGATCACTTTCCCCAAGCTGGGTTGCCTTGTCTGGCCTAAGTGGAAGAGGATGTACTTAATCCTGATGTAACTTGATGTGTGGTGGATTGGTTAGTGGGGAGGGGGCTGTCCCCTTTTCTTAGAAAAGAAAGAGGGTAGGAGAGTGAGACTGGGAGAAAAGGGAGAGAGGGGCTTCAAGAGGGGTGTTAAGTGAATAAACACATTTTTAAAAAAGTTGAGGCTATACTGAAAACCCCTTTCAAACAGCCCACATTATGTATAACACTTAAATGCTTGCATGAGAGAATTCTCCAGAACAGTGCCTCCCAATAAAAAAAAAAATCTATAGATGATCCCTTTAAAGAAATTTATATAAATCAGCCCACCCTAAACTTGCTCTACTTCTGTCCATGATGAAAACCAAGTGGTATGTTATAGGAAGGAATCTTTCAGACTTTACATTTTGGGATAGCCTACAGAATTAAGTCAAGGTGTTCATAAAGAAGAGAGAAAAAAATGACTAGGTTCTGAGGTAAGGGTATAGCTCAGTTGGTAGAATGTCTAGCATGCACGAGGCTCTGGTTTCAAGCTACAGTAATGTGAAAACAAATTATAAATGTGAAGTTATTAAAATTAGTTGGGACATCACAAACATCTGTAATCCCAGCACTTGGGAGGCAGAAGCTGGATCAGGAATTCATGGCTATCTTCACTGCGTAACCAGTTTTGATGATAAACTAAGCTATGGCAAATCCCTGTCTCAAAGCAATAGGGGCGAAAAAGACTAATTTTCTAATGCTTCCGTACAATTTGGTTTAGGGCAAAGCTAAAAATTGAGAAAGAGGAGGTTCTAACCTTAAAAGTGTTTTCATAAGATCCACAGATCGATTTTGAGCTCTCTCAAATCAACTCAATAGTAGACAGGAAATGAAAGGGGTTAAAGTTTTGCAGATGAATCTAAAAACAAGAGTTGGGGTTTAGGATTCTTGGCGCGCCGGTGGGGGTGGGGGTCACGGAGAGGTAAAGGAGATCTGGAAGGGTGGAATTACTAGAGTCCAAAGAGGGGGAGGGGAAGAAAGAAGGCGCTGGAAAACAGGTCTTAAGAAAAATCAGAGGGCAGGGGGTGAAAACAGGGAGGAGCTGGGAAGCGCGTTGGTCAAAGGAAGATGGGGGAGGGGGCAAGCCTGCAGCTCAGCCCAGCACGAGGGACCAGGGGGAAACCCACTGAAGAGCGACCTTGCGTCCTCCAGGGGCTACTGGAAGTCCGCCCCTGCTCTGGGAAGAGACCCTTACCTGTTGGTGTGAAACCGGTGGAGCGGATCCGTGCGATGGCAGGAGGAGAGCTGGCAGCCGAAGTCGCTGATGTCCAGGCAGCCGGATTCCTCGCTGGGGCAGGTGCCCACCCCGCGAGGGGCTCCTAGGAGCGGGAAGGGTTCCTCTGGGGTTAGAAACTTCTCATAGGAAGTGGTGGCCGACGTCTCGTCGGACATAGTGGGAGATGGGCCGGCTTGGACTCACCGGCTGGAGATGGGCTACTCTGGAGCTCGTCCCTTCCCCCACGCTAACCTGTCCGAGGTGGCCGCCGTCCCTGGGTGTGCCCACCGAAGCTGCCCGAGGAGTCAAGGGCTCTGCACAAAGGTCGTTAGGAGGCCGCAGCGACCCACCAGCCACCCACTCAGCTTCTCTGAAACCTCGAAGCCGCCGCCGCAGCCGGGACGAACGAGTCACTGCGGCGCTGCCGCCCGGCCCGGCCGCCCCGCCCACTGCGCTCGCCGCCTGCTGTGGCTTCAGTTCGCCCCGCAGCCGCTGCCAGCTACAGGGCCGCCCCGAGCCGCTGCCCTTGCCCCCTGCCGGAGTGGAGGAGGAACTGAATGTTGGTGGCTGAAGCCAGGGGCGACCTGCCCCAGGCACAGTGCTCTACCTACGTGGTCCCGGATTCATTCGGGAATGCTTGAAGGGCCCACGCCTCAGCCAACCTTCTCCTTGCGTTTCCCACTCGCTCTCGAGAACAAAACAGGGGCTAAATAACAACTGTAGCCTTTAGGACTAGGGACTTAGCCAAGGTCACACTAAGGGAGTATGTGTAAAAGGAGTCCCAAGTGCCCTTGAATACCAGCACGTGGAACCACCCGGCTTCTACTTGTACTGAGCCCCTGCAGTATGTGTGTCCAACCAAAGCAATGAGCTGTAAGAGAAATGGGCCACAGAGAGAGAAAAAAAAAAATCCCACCTCACTTTTAAGTCACCTGACTCCAAAATCGCTGATAACAGTGGCTAGGCTACCCAGAGCTGCTGGATAGTAATGTTCTTTTGTGCTCTGCGCTTTCTTTCTGTTGGAACGTCCTGCCATTCTCCTTTGCTAATCCTTAAATCCCCAGCTCAAGTGCTATCTTCTCGGTGAAGCCTTCTCTATCTCCCAAAGGAGACTTATGTCCTACTTCTGTTGTTAGGTCCCGCAACCCTGCCTCCGTTGGTATTATGGATCTTAACTTGTTCGACTTAAGTCATCTTATTAGCTATCACATGGTGCTCTTTTATCCTAGCACTTCACCTTTATCTGTGTTGGAGACAAGTGATTTCAAATCTTGGAGGCATGTTTTTCTCCTAATATTCAGCTTCTTTAAAACCCTTTTAAAATGTATATGCACATCCTTGGTTATCCCTGGAATAATTCTGATTAATCCTGAATAAGAGATCCCTAAAAAGAGGAAAATTAATGGAAACTCATATTCCTTTTATAAAATTATATAGTATTTACATATAATCTACACACATTTTCTAAAATACTTTAAATCATCTCTAGGGTGTATAAATGTTATGAAAATTTATGCTAATTTGTTTTACAAATAACAAAAATCTGCATGTTAAAATACATGTGTTTTAAAACACTATATGACAGCAATTGATCCTAGGGCTTTGAGCATGTCTCACAACTGTTCAGCCACAGAGCTACCCTCTCATCCGAGTCCCCGACCAATATCCCCCTCCCAAAGTGATTGAATCCGAGGATGTGGATCCAGAGATGTAGATAGCTAACTCCATGTACTGGATAGGGGTAGTCACAACCCTACTAAATGGGGTTGTTTTATTTAGATTGTTTAAAAAAAATATTGCACCGAGAATGTGACTTTCAAAACTATCATTCCTTAAGATCTGATTGGGTTGAACAATTTAAAAGCTGTACAAATGATGCTGTTTTGCATCATAGTCCTCAATGCGCCAATCGACAGAGGTTTGTCTGGGATTAGTGAAGCTGAAGGAGCCATAGATTCCACAAAAGTTTTGCAGAATTTTGAAAATTAGTGTTGGGACTGTGGAGTCCTCACATGCCCCCTTATGTAGCACTCTCAGGCCCAAGAGCATACTCTGTCCAATAACTGTTTACATATGTTTACATTTCTGAGCAAAGTTTTATTTCTGCAAATATCATGAGCCATATTAACTTTTAAATGAATTCTGTTCTCAGTTTGTAAATTTACTTTTATATTGAATTTGTCTAAGAAGCTAAGTGTGCAGCTAGACAGTTTTTGTACTCAGGCCCTCCTGTGAACTGTAAATTTTGCCTAAACCAAAGAGGAAACTATTAATAACTCAGGATGAAAGCCAGACATGGTGACTCATGCTGGCAATCACTGCAGTCAAGGAGCTGAGACAGGAGGATTGCCAAAAGTGTAAGCCCAGCATGGGCTGCACTATAAGGTTCTGTATATAAATTAAAACAACGTGGTGTAATCAATCCATATCTTCACTACTTTTCAAGGTGTTGCAACAATGTATCAATTTCTAATCTATGGATGTTTAGACCTCTGAGTTTTGTGTATTGTTTAAGTCTGTATGTCAGATTCTTTGTATTTCTTGTTGTATGATAATTTGTTGGAACACTAGTTGGAACAATGGATGTGATGGGAAATCACACATCGGAAACTGCAAAACAAAATATTTTGTAAGGACTGTGATAGAAGTTATAGCTAAGAATACTCCTCAAAGGAAGGGAATAGGTGCCATGTCCAGTCTGAAGTCTGCAGAATTAGCTATGATGTAATTATCCAAACTGTCTAAGGTAAGATGTCTCCATAGATCAAAGCTCTGTCTCTGTCTTTGTCTCTGTCTCTCTTCCTCTCTCTCTCTCCAAAGCAGCCCACATTTTCCCTCAACAAGTAATCTCATATCTTGAATTAACTATTCTGAACTAAGGGCTTTTCAATTTCATGACCTTCTAGGGCAAGAAATTCTTTAGTGTTGAGTGAGATCTTAGATTTCTGAAGTTAAAATAAACAATTTCCACAAACCTGGTAATTTAAGACAATTTATTTTCATGCAGCTCTGGAGGCTCAAAGTGTGAGGTCTGGAAAGGCCATACTCACTCTAGAGTTGCTAGGAGGAGAAATTGCCCCTTATCTCTTTCAGTTTCTGGTGGCTTCACATACCTTCTGGCACCTGTGATTTCATGTTTACATTTCATCTTCATTTTCACAACATTAACCTTTGTGCATGTTTATTAGATCTCCCTCTGACTTACATCTGTAACCATATTATTACTAGGCTTCTGGCATAGGCATATAATTCAGTCCAAAGTGCTTCAATCAAAATTCTTAATGAAGCTATTATTCTGACACTTACAGTAATAGTCACAAGTTCTACATATTACAAAGTAGATATATCATTTGAGACAATTATTTTTCAACCTACCATAGAGTGTGGTTTAAATCACTTCTTATTTTCTGAACTATAACATGTAGAAATTGTTTACTTATGAGTCCTCTTATAAGGTATGAAATTAAGAGGCCTGAAGAGACAAGGAACATATCCAAAACTTTTATCAAATGGTGAGGGTTTCAGGTGTTTTATTTTGTTGGTACTGTAGTTTGAGCCCAGTGCTTTGCACATGCTAGGCAAATGTTCTACAACTGAGCTACATCTCTAACCTAGGTTTCAGTTATTGAATCAGAATTCCCCCAGTTTTCAATAGAAAAAATGCAATTTTTTCTTATAAGAAAAATAGTATCAAATGAAGAATTTCAGTAACAATGCCAATGATAAAAGTAATTTCATATGCTCTGGCAATATAACCATAAGGACAATAATTGAGTCAATTTCCAGTGGAGACTTGAGAGGCAGAAGCAGGATGATTATGATTCAAGGCCATTGTTGGCTACATATGGAGTGTCAGAACAGCCTGGTCTAAGTGACACCTTCTTGGTGTTTGAACTTGTGGACCTGAATATGCTGTACTATTTTATTGCTGAACAAAACACCCATCCCTTACTTTATTATATATATATATATATATATATATATATATATATATATATATATATATATATATATATAAAATTTTTTAAAATTATTGAGAGAGTCTTGCTAAGTTAGTTGCAAAAACTGGCCTTAAATTTCCTATTTATTCTAGGCCAGAACCTCATATCTTCCTGCCTCAGCCTCCCAAGTCTCCGGAATAGACTACAACATTTTCAACATTTACAGATGCAAAAATATTAGAATATAAAGTATAATACCACAGGAACATCAAATATATAGAAAATATCAATAACATCAACTAAAGAAATTTAGTTATTTTCCAGCAAGTCCAAAAAAATCTTTTATCTAATTAAATATCCTAAATTTCTCATGGATACCTAATTAAAGACCACTGACCTAGCACTCAGAGAGGCAGAGGCAGGTAGATCTCTGTTATTTTGAGGTCAGCCTGGCCTACAAAGGGAATTCAGGGCAGCCAAGGCTACACAGAGAAACCCTATCTCAAAAAAAACAAACCAAACCAAACCAAAACCAAAACCAAAACCATAAACAGTGACCTAAAAATGGTAGATTAAAATAAATAAAATATTGTAAACAAGTATGGCTTTTATTAATAGTTATAACTGAAATTATGCTTGATAATACTCTGCTGTGGTTGCTTTGTGTGATCAGAAAAAGCACCACCAGTACTCAGATAAACTGTGATATCACTGGTAATCTCCCACAAAACACCTTTCTGAAAATTTTATAGCATTTTATACACATTTAACATGGGTGGTATTGACCCTTTTTTGACATCTCTTCTGCTTGGTCAACACTACCTATGCTATCATCATCAGGAACATCAAGTAAATATAATTGCTTCCAATTTACTTTGGAATTTACTGTCCAATTTTACTTTGATAAAGCAAAAAAAAAGTCTCTTATTGTCATCCATGAACCTCTGAAAGTATCAAAATGTACTTGTAAAACACGGTCTTGAATGGTATTCCATTTTACATTTAGAAATCAGACTTAGCAAGAAAAAAACTGTCAGAAAACTTCAATAATTATGAATAGTTAGTAATGAAAAACAAGAGTTAGGTACTTATTGAAAAGTAACAGAAAAAAATTAAAATAGGTTTTATTATGATCAAGAACTGTATTTCTTTCATAAATGAGAAAACTATTAGAAATACTAAATGAGGGATTTCAAAAAAAAATTCGAGCATTCCAGATAAGTACAATTTTTTAATTTAATCAAATTTTCTTATAAAAATTGTTTATTTCAGTTACTGAGCCAAAAAATCTTTTTATAATACGATTTTGGAGGGGTGATGATGAGTATATTTTTATAAACAACAAACTATTTAAATTAATTAAAATAAGTTACAGTATAATAAACAAATATAAATAATTTTTAAAGCAAAGTAATTACAAATAGCCATACCAAAAGGAATATTTTTAAATGTACTCTGAAATAAGTTATCAGATAAGACTGGGTCCTTTATATAGATGAAAGTGATTTGCAAGGATAATCCCAATAAAATTATTGTATTGGGTCCTTTATTGTGGGAAAAATTTGTTTTGATTTACTGAGATTAACATAGGTAACTATATCAAATCCATCTAATATACGTGTTTGGGGAAAAGTGAATAAGATGTCAAATGTCACTAAATTTTCATGCTTGCAAATGTATATTTTAAAAATCAGATCATTTTAAGCTGCATTTTTCAGTCTTACCATTAGTCTTACCCAGTATGTTCACTGATTTCATAGTGAAGGCTGTTGTGTCTTGTGAATCATAACTGATTTTTAGCTCAATGGTAGAATAATTGCTACCATGTGTGATGCTTTGTTTTCAATTCCCTCCCCCCCCAGAGCTAACCAAACAAATATGTTTTTCTATATAGCCCAGGAGAGCCTGAAACTGATGATACTCCTGCCTGTCTGTGCTCATTGATTATTGGATTATAGACCTGTGCCACTATGTGGCAGTCTAGACTAGCTAAGAACTTATTATGAAGCCAAATCTGCAGACTGATACTGTAGAAATTACTAAAATATTGGCTGGCAACAGGAGTGTTTATTGCACAGTCTCTTCGCATCATAGTCTATCCTATATGTTCTATAAAGAACAGAGCGAAGTGAGGGTCTTGCACTTTTACTCTCAGTAGCCTGAAGTAAAATAGGCAGTACTGAGGTCTGCATGGCTTAAGGGAATTTGGTAGGTATTCATGAACAGTGCTATTTTACTCCTAGCCTAGGTGACCAGCTTTCATGAGACAGATCTTTATTGATGGCTATTTTTATGTTCAAAAGATAAGTCTGACCTTAATGTGTACCGGCACAAGTCTTGAGCATGTTTTGGGGGAGGAGCAGCAATTTAGTATACTTTTCTTAATGATCCTTTTCTTGATGACATTTGAAAAGTACGGTGATATACCTGTACTTTTTTTTCTTTAAGTGTCCCCATCCCCACGCTCTACCTTATTCCCTTAAGACGTCGTGGTCTTTCACTGAACCAGGATTTTGAGGTGATAGGTTTAACAGATTTTTACATGAGAGCTGGAGATTTGAACTCAGGTCCTCACACTTTCTTGCAACAAGTTCTTCTATGGATTGATTGATCTCCCCAGCCACAAGTGGATTTATTTGAACTAAAGTATAGGCTAAAATTATTCTTGAACAGTGGCAATTTGCAGGGCATTGACTTCTTTGCAAGTTGAGTAAAATGAATTTTCAAACCTGCTGCTTCAAAAATCAACAGGATTAGCTCGTGATGTAATTCAATGGGAGAATACTAGCCTACTGTGCCTGAAGCCGTGGAATCAATTCTCACTGGGAAAAATTAAACAAAAAAATTCCCCACCAAACAAGTTCAAAAGAAGGAGAGCAATAGACAACATATTAAACTACCACCAAAGTGTTATTGTGAGGATTAAGCAACAATGGGTTTTATTGTTTTGTATCACTGCCATATTGTCTGCTCCATAGTTCCTCTAACAAACATTATTATCCTTCTTATGCATGGGCAACCCAAGTTAGGTGAGACTATAATCCCATCAATTCCAAGAATTATAATTGCCAAGTCTTGGAGAGATGGCTCGTCAGTTAGGAGCTCTTGCTGCTCTTGCAGAGGACTCAGGCTTGGTTCCCAGCACCCATATGGTGTCTCACAATTTTCCATAGAACTTTCTGGCCTCTGTGGTCACAAGGCACACGTGTAGTGCATGTGCATATTTGCAAACAAAACACACATATACAGAAAATAATTTTTTTTTTAATTATGGATCTGGTGAGTTGTCTCAGGGGTTAAGAGTACCGGTGGCTTTCCCAGAGGACCTGGGTTGTATTCCCAGCAACCACATGGTGGCTCACAACCATCTAACTCCAGTTCCAAGGGATTTATTCAGCACCCTCTTCTGGCCTCTGTGGATTACAGACACCTACTTGTACACACACATCAATGCAAACAAGAATCGATACATATAAAATAAAATAATTTAAAGGTTAAACATAATTTTAAACATAATTATATGTACCTTGATATACTCCTTAAGTTTGTGCTACAAAATGTTTCTCTTCTCACACTAACAGTAGGTACTTCTAGTATACTCATTGTACAGAAGAGAAAGCCAATTGAATATCTACTTGATTTGCCCAAGAAACCATGGTTGATAGAGGGTGAATGGAGATTCCAATCCAGAAACTGCAGTTCAAAAAATCCTTATGGGTCAGTGAGATGGCTCTGAAGATGAGAGCATGATGACTTGGGTTCAGTTCCCAGATCCCACAAAGTAGGAGCAAAGAATCAACTCCTGAAGAGTGTCTTCCGAATTCCACATGAGAGTGCCTTGGCACACTTGCCTACAAACACAATAAAATAAACAGCCCCTGCACTTAAGGCATGCAGTTGAAGTTCAGTGAACATATCACAGAAGAACTGTGATTCAATCTCGAACAAAAGGGAAAGGGGCAGGCCCATCATTTTATATGCTTGAGCATAAAAGATTCTTGGCTGCAACAATATGTTAGCCCTCCAACCCCTAGCAACTCTCAGGGTCAAACCTCTGTTAGACATTGGAGACAGTTGGGGATGTACTGAACAATCCACCCTACATTGTCCTGGGTGGCCCCGGAAGGATGCTGTGAGAAGCTCTCGAGGACTGCGACCTTCACAGAGTCCTCTGGGATTGAGCCCAGCGTGGCCACATCCACAGTCACTGCTGTTGCTGAAGCCCATTTCCCGGAGGCCGCAGGGCTGGCTGGTAGGTCTCAGAAAAAATGACAAGGCAGGATGTTGCAGTGCGTCTTTCCAGTTCAAAGCTAGAAGTCTCCAGCCGCGAAAGGCGCAAAGAGATGGGAACTGAAGGCGGTGTTGGGAGTGGGTGTGGGGAGGAGAAGCAATAAGAGACAGAACAACTCCTGGGGATGGTTGATAACACTACAGTGAGGAGTGTAGCTGTTACCAGTGTGCTGGCCTCCGTTTTTTTTCGTTTTTGTTTTTAGATTGTTTGCAGCAAGCGACCAGCAGCATGCCAGGGTGGACATCAAAAGATGAAGTGAAGATAAGAACTTGTTGCTGCCCAGTACTCATAGAGGTCGCGTTTGTACGAAATTATCTGGGCCCTTCCTTGGTTTCAGATTCCTTCGGCCTCTGGTGGGATCATTGTTTTGTGATACAAATTATCAAATGCTCCTACTGAAATGATGTTGTGCACAACAAATATTATATAGAAGAGGTTTATTGGATGGAGGTGGAGTGATAGAGAAAAAGGAAAGAGAGAGACATGGTGGCAGGGAGAGGTGTGTCCTGATAGAGAAAAGGGAGAAAGCAGGAGACAGCAAGAGAGGACAAGACCACAGAGACTGGTAAGAGGAAAGGGTCCATTTATACTTCTGCACAGGTGAACTGCTCCTGCCAAGTGCATCTACCTGGCTGGGGACACATGATGACATCCTAGGTTACTAAGCAACCGAGAAGCAGGCTGCCTAAATACTAACATCTACTGTATTCTGTGGTTTCTGTAATTGGCTGTGAGCTGTGGGGGAGGGAGGAATTAGACTTTATTTTTGCACTTTACATTCTGACAATTTTCCTGGACTCGCTTTATAGCCAGGCTGGTCTTGAACTCACACCAACCTGCCTGCCTCTGCCTCCTTGAGTGCTGGGATTACAGGTCTGCATCACAGCCCCAGGCTGTCATTAATTTATGGATTAGACGAAATACAGCACAAAGAGTTAGCTACCTAGAGACTGCCCCTGGGAAAGGGTTGGCAGATTGCTTTCTTTGATTGGACTGTGTTCACCTCTTTTGAACAGAATATAAAGCAAAACTTTCCTTGGGGCATCTTTCCTCTGGGGCAGCTCTTGGTGTAGCTATTTGGTGGGAGTGGGGAATGAGGGTTGTCAAGTAATACTTAAGCCCCAAAGTAGTTAAGAGCAGAACCCCTCTGGGAAAATCAGTCTTTTTTATATGTAATTTATTCACTTTACATTTAGATTGTAAACCCCCCCCCCCTTATCTCCTCCTGGTCCCATCCTCCCTTCCTCTTTCCCCTTATCCCCCTCCCCTAGTCCTCAGAAAGGGGGAGCCCTCCTCCCCTACCGTCTGACCCGAGACTATCCAGTCTCATCAGAACTGTTTGTATTCTCTTCCTTTGTGGCCTGAAAAGGCCTCCCTGCTGGGGGAAGTGATCAAAGAAGGGACAACAGAGTCCATGTCAGAGACAGCCCCTGGTCCCCTTACTAGGGAACTCACAAGGAGACTGAGTTGCCTATTGGCTACATCTGAGCAGGGGGTCTAGGTCCTCTCCATGTATGGTCCTTGGTTGCTGCATCAGTCTCTGAAGGACCTTCTGGGCTCAGATTATTTAGCTTTGTTGGTCTCCTTGTAGGGTTCCTGTTAGTTCTTTGTTTCTTAAGCCAAGTCGTTTGACAGCATGAAATCCTTCACTCTCAAAACCTTAAGCAAGCTTTTAAAGATTCTGACCACAGCCTGTCCTCTTGCTTATTAATGAGAGAAACAAGAATATACCAGGTAATCCAAGTTACTGCTTAAATTTCTCTGGGCATCCTAATCATTTGGCAGACTTGTTAAGACACAGACTGCTTGGCTTCAGTAATAGGGTTCTTTCATCTATTTGGTGGGTATGCTTCCTAGAATGTGAAATTTTAACAGTTTCCAGGAAAAAGCACTAGCCATAGGACCATCCTTGGAAAACTGTTGCGCTATCATTCCTAGCCAGCTTGTGTCTCACATATGTATCAGCTAGCTATGAATGTGGCCCGGCATATCCCTAGCACCCACACCTTTATGCTGCAATGCCAAATATTTGAACACAGCCTGGAACAGAGGTGGCATGTAAACATGAAAGTGTTACTGGAGGGCTTTAGTACAAACTACCAAGTAGTGTTCCCGATGACCTGGGCCACAGGGCTCCCTCACAAATTTAAGAAAAATATCATTTACTTATATAGAGCTGAATTTCTCCACAATTTTAATTAAAACTGAGGAAAGACCTTCTCAATCAGTCTCCACCTTACCCATAGCAGTGTTACAGATTATAGAAACAATGATGCAACTATTAGGAAATACAAATCTGTAGGTTGAGCTATGGAATCAAGGTTACAAGAATTGGGAAATGGCTCTTCTTCCATGTACCAGATACCAGGACCTTTGGGTTGATCCATTTCCCCCAAATGGTGTCTCTTGTGGGAATCCTAATTCCTGGGGACCTACACCAGTAGGGAGCTGTAGGAAGCCTATAACACTCCCAAATGATTTTTTATATGACATGGAGAAGAATTTTTTTGTGTATATGTGCATGTATACTGATGCCTGTGTGTGCCAAAAGTCAATCTTGTGTCATTCCTTATGAACCAAGCACCTTATTTTCGCTTGTCTTTTGAGACAGGGTCTTATTATGTAGTTCTGTCTGGTCTCAAACTGAAAAAGATCTGCCTGCCTCTGCTTACCAAATTCATGGACTAAAGGTGCACACCACCACACTGAAATTTACTTTGTTTTTTGAGACAGGGTCTCCTCCAGGCCTGGGATTCACCAGTTAAGCTAGGCTGGTGAGCCAGCAAGCTCTAGGGATTTGTCTATTTCTGTGTGCCCCCCTGCCCCAGTGGTAGGAACCACCACACACACTTCAGTTTTAAGTGAGTTCTAAGGATTGTACTCAGGTTCTCATGCATTATGCATAGCAGGCACTTTATTGAATGAGCTGTTTCCTCAGCATAATAGAAACAGCTTGTCATTAGTAGAGCCCTGTCTAACATGCCTCTAATTTCAGTACTTGGGAAGCAGAGGAAGGAAGAGCACAATTTAAAGGCAAACCTGCCCTATAAGGAGATCTTGTCTAAGACAAAACAACAACAAACTACAGAGAAATCAACTACTTATAATTTCACTGGTAGTGATATTGTTACAAGGAAGCCCATTGGAGACACCACAGCACACTCATAAAGCTGAAAAGACAGTCTTTCTAGCCAGTTGTCAGCTGCACAGGGAACATGTCCAAATCATACAGCCCTGCACTTACAGTTCCTTGTCTTTTATGTGCAAAAACACTTCAGATAGCAAGAAGCAGAACTATAGAAGCCAAAAAAACAAGGTTAGGATATTTGGGGATTTTCTTGAACTATAGACTAGGCGTTTGGTGGATTAGGTCTTTCTTCCCATTTTGGCAGGTATTGAGGCCTACTTGCTAGGTTTTAAGGTCAGAATGGTGCCTCTAACATGGTGTCAGTTGTGGTAAGGCCTGGAGGCCTGTTAGAAATCTATTGAAGATTTTTAGTCAGTTTAAATTTGAGTTGTTTTTTTTTTCTCCTCCTGTATATAGAGTTGTGTTCTTTATAAATAATGATATCAAACCTCTTAACTGCTATCTTTTTTTTTTTTTTTTTTTTTTTTTTTTTTTTTACCATCTGGATGTTTTCTATGTACTCTTAATTGTCTTCTTTACCATGCAGAGAGCCTTACTTTGGAATAATCCTGTTTATCTATGGTTACTTTTGGTGGTTTGAAGTTCAAATCCAACAATCTTTGTAGATAATGTCGTGTTGTTTTCTTCTTCTCTAGTTATTTTAGAGTTGGGTGGATTGTATTTTGCTTAAATGAGATGGCTCTGTGTTGTCAAAACTATCAGTTGAACATGTGGTGTTGTAACGTATAATCCCATAGCTTGGGACTTTGAGGCTGAAGAGCGACTGTGGGTATGAGAAAGGCAGGCAGGGATACATATTGACTTCCTACCTAAAACAAAACAAACAAAACAAAACAAACAAACAAAAACCCCACCCAAGCAAAAGTACAAATATAGCAGAACAGTGGGGATTCTATGCCAGAAACTAAGATTAATAAACATCTCTGTTGCTTAGGTATATGATGAAAGTCAAACATGAAGCTACAGCACCATGCTGAACCCAGTGAACATAACACATTGAAAGCAGTGGTGAAAACAGCAGCTAAAACATCTCACAAAATACTGCTCACTGAAGAGGTAGATGAATTCCCACTTCGGAATGAATGATAAGAGTGTACCCTAAACACATATTTAGGGAAATGTTATCAAATGAAAAGGGGGCAGGCTAAGCATTTTATATGTTTAAGTATAAAAGTTGCCCAGGTGCAAAAACCAGTTGGTCTGCCAATGCCTAGGAACTCCACAGGGTCAAACCCAGGTTGGAGGTTGGAATAGGCTGGGGATGTGTGATATGATTCTATGGCACTGTGTTTGGTGTGGACTTCTAGTTAGTAGCAACCTTCCCTGAGGCCTCTGGGCAAGGCCAGTGAAGCCAGAGATGGCAGAAGAGGAAAGAATAAGTCATGGAACAACCAGCTACCAGGGGTGCAGAGAACTGGGAGCCAAAGTGAGAGGTGACTACAAAGAGGAAGGGGAAGAGACAGAGGAATAGTGATGAAGTCTCCTGGTGCAGCATATCAATGTTTCTAGTATGTTGTTGAGATTGGAGCATTTTCAACTTATTATTGGTGAGTGGCTGGCAGGATCTAAGGGAAGAGAACAGCAGACAGATCAAGGGAAGATAAAATCAGTAAGAAAGATATTGCCGGCCCAAACACACGTATCTGAGTTGTGTCTGGACAGAATGAGTTTAGTGCCTTGGTTTCAGGTTCTACTGCTAGTAGACAGGTTGATTTGGATTAAAAGTGCCAGATACTGTGTTTGAAGCTCTGGATGAGCAAAAGGAGTAACACTTTATTTTTGCCCTTTGCAGCTTACCAGTTCCCATCTGCTTCAAAGCACAGACACATATCGTGTCAGGAAAACTTGTCCAGGACCACCCGACCTACCCTGTAGGAGTCTGTAACAGGAACTTTAGTGTGGTGCTTAAACATATTTCAGGATAAAAATATGGTAAAACTCTCTTTCAGGCGTGTTTCTGACAAACTTAGGTTTCTGTCCACCAACTTAGACTGACAGAGTGTAACTTCGGTCTCAAAATAACTTAATCCTGGTCAGACCATTTGTGCATGTAATAGCTGGACCCCTGCTAAAGAATCTATTTTATTTGATAATAGGTACTGTTTTCCATTCCAGGAAGAGCCTATATTGTCTAGTCAGAACGGCTTTGCAGGAACTCAAGGATGGGCTTAGCTCGCATTCCCATTTTTCTCCCAGCCAACTCAGACTCGAAACTGTGAACTGTGTGTCTGCCCCAAAGTCTAAACATATTTTAAATTATTTTGTATAATCCAACCTGCTTCTTTGTTCACCAGAAAAACAACTGTACTTATGGCAGTAAAAGTTAGTGCTTTTGAAATTTCTCTGTGCCTCCAAGCCAGCAGTACAAAGAATGCTGAGTTGGCTGGCTATGGGGTGGGCACCTGAAAGTAAATCTTAAATAAATTTCCTGGCAATGGCACTACTAGTCTCCTGAGCTGACGCTGGGGAACCTGAAAGTGTTGCTGAAGCTCATGGCAGTAGGCCTGGTTTAGATGAGAATGGTCTTCCACATTGACATAAACAAATCTATAAAACCATATTACGTATGTATACATAGATATGAGTATATAAAGGATTTAATTATTTTAAAGACTATATGTGTTGGTGTTTGTGTCTGTGCACATGAGTGCTAGCAACCTCAGAGGCCAGAAGAGCTGGATCCTCTGGAGCTGAAGTTATAGGCAGTTGTTAGCCATCTGATGTGGGTGCTGGAAACTGGACTCCAATCTTTTGGAAGATGAGCAAGTGCTCTTAACTGTTGAGCCATTTCTTCAGCTCCCATGAATTTTAATCTAACTATAGTTTTGGCAGAATCTGGAGAACCAGAAATTCTCAGTTTGTCTCCCATTTTCCTTAGTGATGTTAAAGGAGAGAAAAAAAGAGGAAGCAAAATTCAATAAACAGACACTTGTGGAATAAGCCTGTAGATTCACTGATGACAACTAGAAAATGAGTGTTGCTCTTAGTGCCAGGGGAAAAGGGGTATTGGCTGTGGTTCATTTTTACTGCTAGCATGGCATTTCCCTCAGTAATCCTGATTTCTAGCTCCACTTATACAGGACCTCTGTATGAAAGGATAGTTAGATATGAATAATAGCACATTAGAGAGAAGGGCAAATTCATTTTGTTTTCATGGTGCAAAAAAACTATTTTGATATTTTATTTACACTATTTTTTTTTTACTTTGAAAAGTTGTGTTTGTTTATGGGTGCACAATATTATATGTGTTCAATATGGAATAATAAAATCAAGAGAACTAACTTATCTGACACCTAAAATATTGGTGTTTTCTGATATGAACATTTGAAATGTTTCCTTGGCAGTTTTGTGGCACCCTGTTGAAATAAAATAGACATTGGAAATTAATAAAGAGAGGGAACTGGGCAGGAGATGGAATAGGGAGGAAAACAAGGGTGGGGATCAGATGTGGGGAGAACAGGTGTAGGAGGTAACAGGGTAAGGAACAAGAAGGGAAACCGAGGGCGGGGGAAACGATTTGTCAAGCTGGAGGCCTGCTACAGGATAGGCTCCTGGGAGGATATGGATGTGACTCTAGCTCAGACTCTTAAGAGGTGGTGACATGAAGACTGAAGTGATCACTTCTTAAGCCAGGCAGGACTAGTGGAAGGAGGGGAACAATAACCCACCTACAAAACCTTTGATCCAAAAATTACCCTGCCTACAAGAAGTGCAGAGATAAAAAGAGAACAAAGATTGAGGGAATGTCCAACCAATGATTGGACCAACCTGAGATCCACCCCACGGTAGAGAGCCAGCCCCTCACACTATTAATGATGCTCTGTTATACTTGTAGACAGGGAGCCTACCAGTTGCCTGGGAGTCTACAGCCAACAGTGGATTGAGACAGATACTGGGACTTGCAGCTAAGCATGGAATGGAGTTCCGGGGGTCCTGTGGAAATGTTGAGAGAAAGATGGAAGGAACTGGGGTGAGGGAACAGGAACCTCATGAGAAGACCAAGAGAGACAACTGACCCAGACCCATGGATAATTACAAGACTGAGACATCAGCTAAGGAGCATGCACGGTCTGGACCTAGGCCCACTGTACCTATGTGGCCGATGGGGAGCTTAGTCTTCATGTGGATCGCTTGCCAAGTGTCTGTGTGTGTGTGGGGGGGGGGGCTGTTTCTAACATGGACTCTATTGCCTGATTTTGGATCACTTTCCCTTAGTAGGGCTGTCTTGTCTGGCCCCAGGGAATAAGGATATGCTTAGTCCTGATGTGACTTGATGTGCTTGGGAGGATTGATACAAGGGAGGGGGTCTCCCTGTTTCTGGGGGGAAAGGAAGAGGGGAAGGAGGGAAACTGGGAGGAGATGGGAGGGGCACCCTTGGGGTGCAAAGTAAATAAACAGAAATGAAAAAGAACAAAAAAATACTAGTCCCTGTACATTGCAGTAATCTTAAAACATTCCTCATATCTAATTGAAAATTCAACCCACTCTAATTACCATCTTTCCTGTGTCCTTAATCTCCATTCTCCACACCCTCTAGATACATTATTCAATTCTGCTACCATGAATATGAGTGATTTAGATTCCTACAACATGTGAGAAGATAGAGAATTTCTCCTTCTGTGAAGGCCCGGCTGTTTTCACTTCATATATATTTCTTCTATGCTGTTGCAAAGAAAAGAATTTACTTCCTTTGATGTGGCAAGATAAGTGCATATGTGTGGACATGTGTCTGCATGGGATCCCTTTTTTTTTGTAGGCAAATGTGCACTACATACTTTTGTATGGTGGTTT
>NW_026594398.1:0-8120 GCF_907164565.1 Psammomys obesus
TAAATAAATAAATAAATAAATAAATAAATAAATAAATAAATAAATAACCAACCAACCAAACAAACAAATAAATAAATAAACCAAAAACCAAAAAGAGAAAAAAGAAAGAAAAGAGCTATTTGACAACTAAATAGTTAACAAGGAATCTAATATTAAGAGCAGCTACAACTATTTTATGATAATATAAGTCATCCAGGATGGTATACTTAAAGTCTTCAAGTGTTAACAATTTGTCTAGCTTAACACACTTATTCTCACAAATAATGGCATCCAAAGAGACTCATATAACCAGTGACCAAATCTAAAGCAGGACATGAGTACAGTATTTTCAAATATGCCAGGCATTTAATGTAGTATGAAATAAGAATGCAATCTTGATATGGACAGCAGGGAAATGGGGTGTGTGCAAATATACTTTGAATAGACAACAGTTATTATTCACTATGTTAGAAGATGAGTCACAAAGGCTCATATACCTTTTTCATGAAAACACTATAATTGGAAGTTACATCACTGATCAGCAGCAGATAATGGGTTACTATGGAATAATAAAGTCATTCAGGTGAAATTTTCAAGTAGGCAGTTGAATATATGGGACTAGAGTAACAGTTGTATAGCACAATTAATTATATGGGGCCCTACATATTTATTAGCGAAGTGATTTCCCACTTTATAACTGGTAAAATATTTCAAAATAAAAATTTTTAATGAGTCCTATGCTTTATTTGTTATCAACTGTAGTAGTATATTTATAGCATAATCAGTATCTATGACCCATGGAGAGAATTAAATCAAACCTCTGTCATATTTTCTGCTTGCTGCAACAGATTTCTATGAGCTACCTCATTTCTCTAACAGCTGATGTGCACCTCTGATTTAAAATATGAGAGCAGAATTACTTACTCTTGGCATTCTATAAACTTTTCTGCTCAACAAGAGAAATGTTGTCTCAAAGTATGACTCATCAAATATACCTTTCCAAAGAATATGTGAATCATTTATGTTAACTATTTAGTAGCACCAAAACATTTGCTCAAAAGTTTAAACAGGTGCAGATTTTAACCAAGAGTTAATATTTTTAACCTCTAACTATAACAATGATTTTGCTGTTAATCCCAATAATAATTTGTAGTCATCATCTTGCATAATTTACTTAATATCATTTTGAAATCTCAAAAGATGAGAAAGCATTTCAAACTTCCTAACATTTTTAAATGTTAAAAATATTCATGGGAACAGAATACCTATACATCAAAATAAATGGAAAATCTGCCTGGGAGTTGGCTCAGCAACTATGAGTCCTTGTTGTTCTTGCAAGTGGATCTCTGGAAAAATAGTAGCTTCTCTAAAAGGTAAGATCTTAAACTGGATGAAGTAGCATCTTAGTTTTTGTAGTGGCATTGAATCATTTTGCTTTGCTGATTCTTTCCCTTGCTTGAAATCCTTTAATTATTAAATATATAGGTAAATTAAGAAATAGTCCTCTTTGGGGGAACATTTTATAGTATTTTCTCACTTGACATATGAAATCTTTCATGGTCTACCTAACACCTTTATGATTATATACTATCTCTAGTATTAGATGGGCTATAACTTATGAAAGTGCTTACCTCATTTACATCTGCTTACTTATTTATTTTTTGGAGACAGCATCTCACTATGTATTCTTAGCTGGTATGAAACTCACATAGTTTATATGTTAACTGTATATGTTTATAGTTATATATGTTTATATTATATGTTTACAGTTAACATAGAGTAGGAAGATCGTAGATCTTGAACTTACAGAGATCCACTTACTTTTACATTCCCTATCACATTGACACCAAGCCTATCACGGTGTGTGGGTTGTTTGCCAAATTGACTGAATAAAAATCAAGTAAAGGGACAAAGCCACTAGGAACTCTTGTGAGAGATTTTCTTTATTGGATAAAGTGGGAAGATCCACCTTAAATGTGGGTGACAATCCAAATAAAAGTAAGAAAAAATGAGCAGTGTGGTGGTGGTGCTCACCTTTGATCCCAGCACTCAGGAGGATCACTGTGAGTTCGAGGCCAGTCTAATCTACAAAGTGAGTCCAGGACAAGCAGGGTTACATAGACAAACCCTGTCTTTGAAAAAAAAAAAACATCTTAAGTAATCATTTAAAAATAAAGAAAAAAGAAAAAATTGATAGCTAGAAGAAGAAAGCTTTCTTTTTACCCTGTTGACTTCACTCTTACTGGCAACTTCATTTACTCTGCTACTACTGCTTCTGCTCTACTCTTTTGCTGATAATAAAGGCCAGTATTGGGCTTCCAAATTGACTGATGACTGGTGGCTCTCCATAAACCCTCCAGACCTTTAGCACTAGATTGAGACTACTGAAACATCCAGCTTAATGGACTAGGCAACTGCCAGGTTTCAGCCTTTCCATTGTGAGACAACCATTGCTGGATTACTCAGACACCACCATGTAAGTCAATATAATAAGTAAGTCTCCATTTAATATATGTTCATTCGATAAGTTCTGTTTCTTCAGTGAACCCTGGCTAATACAAACACATAAGAAAACTATAGACCAGTGTGTGTCCCTTACAATTATGAAAATAAATGTAAAATTCCTTAGCAAAATACTATAAAACTACACTCAAAAGCAATTTAAAAGAACTAATTATTATGAAACACTGGGGCTTATTTCAGAAATATAAAGACAATTAAACATGAAAAGCAATCAATGCAATACTATCAATTCTATTAATAATCTTTAATCATTCTATTAATAGAATGAAGAAATCATCTAACATTTCAATAAAAACAGAAAAAAAAACATTTGACAAAACTAGGTCTCACTATATACCCCAAGCTGGCCTCCAACTGCCTTGGTCTCCTGAGTGATGGGAATATAGGTATGCATCATTATAACCATGCCACTTCAAAAATTGTACTCAACACTGTGTGATCTAGGTAGGGCAAACAAGCCAAAAATAAATAGACTGGAAGGAAAGAAGGAAGACTATTCACCAATAACAGGATATTAAATATGGAAAGCAGAGATGAAACCACACAGGAGGAAAAATACAAAGCACAAAATAAAAAAAAATACAAAATACAAACAAACAAGTTCCGCTGCAAGACACAAAATCAATATGAAAAAGACTGGATTGTATATTGCTTTATATACACAGCAGTGAGAAATCTGAAAATAAAATTAAGGAAAGGATGCCACTTCCAAACACAAAATAAGGAATTTTTAACAAATTTAACCAAAAAGTTTAAAATCTGAATACTGAAAACTGTAAAACATCATTGAAAGAATTAAATAAAAACAACCCCACCTTCATGAACTGTAATATTTAAATTATGGCAGTGACACTCCTCCCAGTGATCTATAGGCTCAATGCAATCTCTATTAAAATGTCGACTTCCCTACTTTGTAGAAACAGAAAAACTAATTCATAAGGAATTATAAGAAACTCCCAATATCCAAACAATCTTAATAAACAGCAACAACATTGGTTGGGCATGAAGGTGCAAGTCTTAAATCCCAGCACTTGGGAAGCAGAGTTAGGTGAATATAGTTTAAACCCAGCCTGATCAGTGAGTTCTTTTTTTTTTTTAAGATTTATTTATTATTTATACAACATTATGCCTGCACACCAGAACTCACTATAGATGGTTGTGAGCCACCATGTGGTTGCTGGGAATTGAACTCAGGACCTTTGGAAGAACAGCGAGTGTTCTTAACCTCTGAGCTACCTCTCCAGCCCCTGATCGGTGAGTTCTAGGCCAGCAAGGTAAACAGAGAGATCCTGTCTGAAAAATACAAAAACAAAATATAAAACAAAACTGTTGCGGGTTGATCTGGTGCTTTGTATTTCTGATACTAATTATTGACCCCCAAGATCTGGTTGCTGCCCAGGTTAGCAGACATTTACATACCTCAAAATGACATTTGTAACCTTGCGTAAGAAATTATTCCTGATTGGCTGATAAAAAGGCCTGTACCTAGAAAGGACAGAAAAAGTAGGCATGGCTAAGATTTGAGGGCTTTGGAAATGGAAGGCTCATGGGAGAGAGAGATAGGTACTGAAAGAGAAGGGAAACAGGAAGATGGGTTAGCTGGGAGAAGAGCACATGGCTGATTGGTGTGGATAGAGGAAAGCAGCCAGATGAGAGAATAAGTAAGTATTTATGGAATTATGGATGGAAGGTAGCCCAGATAGAAATTAGAACAACTGGCCTGGGATGTGGACTGGGAGGTAATGGTAGTTTAGAGGTTTAATATCTTTCTTGCCCCAGGTGAAATGAGGCTATTCTAAAATCTATCAGCTGTCTATGTCTATATTGATTGTGATAGCAGGTTAGATATACCACCATAATAATTGTAAGGTTAATAATAAACATTATTTAGCCATACTTTTAAATTAACCAAAACACTAAACAAACTAAAAAACAAACAAACAAACTAAAAACAAAGAACAACAACATGGAAGAACACACACTTCCCAATTTCAAAACAAGCTACACCACAATTAAAATAGTATTGTTCAAACACAAGAATACACAGACATTAAGGGACTAGAATTATGAGTCTAAAAAATAAACAGTAAATAAAACTTGGCAACAGTATGCTGAGACTATTCAATGAAAAATACAATAGATGTTTTAGCAAATGATGCTGGATTAAAAACCTGAAAATCAATATTCACAGGAATGAATTTGTATAAACTGAGAAGAGAAATTACTCTCTATCATCACACAGGGCATTTACTGAAAAACAGGACTAACATTACACTCAATGTAAAAGACTGAAAACTTTCCCCTCTGACCAGGAAAAAAGTTAGGCTTTCTCCAGTTTCATTTTTCTTTTGAGGCAGGGAGGACCATAAGCAAAAAAAAAAAAAAAAAAAAAAAAAAAAAAAAAAAAAAAAAAAAAAAATTAAAAAAAAAAAATAAAAAAAAAAAAAAAAAAAAAAAAAAAAAAAAAAAAAAAAAAAAAAAATCTATCAAAGACCTATTTAAGAACTAAATCTCTAAAACCCTAAGAAAGAATAGGTAAATAATTATCTTGATCTTGAGTAAAGCAATTTTTAAAAATACAACCCAGAGAGCTACAATAGCAAGTGTTCTGGCAAGATATGCCTATGGTACAGCAGTGGCATAAATGTTACGTGGGTCGCCAACTACTTTACGACTGGATTAAGGCCTTGTTAAAGTGAGTATTGGAAAAAAAAGGGAACTATCTGTAAAAAAATTACAACATTATAAACACAATAAAGAAAAAAAAAACATGAATAGGATCTTATCTAAATTAAAAATCATTTGCTGAGCAGGGTGTAGTAAGACATGGCTGTAATCCCAGTACTCCCGGAGGCAGAGGCAGGAGGATCTCTTTGAGTTTGAGGCCGTCTGCTCTACAAAGCAAGTCCAGGATAGTCAAGGGTACCCAGGGAAACAATGTCTAAACCCCAGCCCCAAGTAATAATTTGCTGCACATAGTAGAAAGACTACAACTGGATCAGGAGGGTCCTGAGTTGAAAGTCAGCCTGTTCTATGTGGAAAGATCCTGTCTAAATAAATTATTTTGTTTATCAAATATTATCAAATTAAAAGACACTATCAAGTGAAAAGAATGTACAAAAGGGGAAAGTTAATAATTTGTATATTTATTAAGAAAAATATAGAAAAGGGGTTTACAATTAGTCAGACATCATCAGGAAAAATGGGAAAAGTATTTAAATAGGTGTTTCTTTAAAGTGTACAAAATGACATAATAAAAAGATGCTCAACATCAGTCTTCAGAGAAATGTAAATCAAAACCACAATACGACACCAACTCACACTAACTATGATGGCTGAAATAAAATAGCTGAACATGAAGCACAGTCAAAGATGGAGAAATTGAAATCAGCCACAGAAAGTAATAAAGTACTGTTACATGGTACAATATGGATGCACCTTGAAAACAGTGCAATAGTTAAAGAAGCTAGACACACAGCCATATTTAATTACGTAAGCCCACATATACAAAAAGAAAGGTAAACTGCAGGTTGGCAAGATAGCTCAGAGGGTAGAAAAGCTTATAGTCAAGCCCAATACCCTAGGTTTAATCCCAGGGATCCACATAATGGAATGAGAGACAAGAACTCACTCTTAACAATTTGTCCTCTGACCTCTACATGCACACCATGGCATGCATGCATGTGCACACACACACACACACACACACACACACACTAAATTAATAAACATTTCAGAAATAAATCTATAGAAGAGATTGGTGATAGCCAGGTGATAAAGGCAGACAGGAAGTAGAATTCTGTGCTTAACAAGTATACGGTTTCTTTTAGTGGTGGTGGTGGTGTTACAGAAATACCCTGGAATTAGTGGTGATACCAACATAATATTGTAAGTATATTAATAAACATGAAATTGTATGTTTTTAAATTATTTAAATGGAAAAATCTATCATTTTTAAAGTTAAAAACTTTTATGCAAAGCATATCTATAATCTATATGGAGCACAGAAGCTGAAATAACACAAAAATAAAAGTGGGTGTAGTGAATTCTTTTTTTCCTCTCTAATATCTCTTAATTTGGTATAGCACTCTTTATTGCACATATGTACACAAAACTGAAGCCAACTTAAAAATGTTTTAATGTATGCAGCACTGGAAAAGAATGAGATATTCCATTATCTGAAAAACAATCATACAAATATTGACTATATGATCCTATTTGTATATGAACATATATCTGTAACTGTAGAAATGCTTCATAGCAGTAATCAGAGTAGGATTGAGACTTCTAATTTATAACACCCTCTGTCAAGCTCTAATCAAATAAATAATATCTGAGCCCTTTTTAAAAATACGAGTTCACATATTTTGATGACTCCCAAAATAACAGGGATTCAAGTTTATCTGTTTAATAAAACATATGGTCTAAGTAATGGAAACTTCTTTTAATGTTATTTTCATAAAATAGATGCTACAATAAAGAAACATGCATTTTCTGACATATCGTACTCATTACAATGCAGCATTTTCAATTTCCCACAAAGACATTTTACATATTACATATACCACAAGAAGAAAAAAAATTATTGTGGGGAGAAAAACAATATAAAATGACAAAGTACCATATATTTCTGATAAGAGAACCAAAAATTACATGCCTATGGTAGAAATGGTTTTTCATATTGATATGTAACATAATCCTGGTATGTGTCTTCTAAGCACATAAATGCTATCAGTTATGAAGTAGGGAGAACAAATTTGCACAGAAAAGTACTTACTACATAATACATAAACGCTACAATAGGATAACATAGCACCAGAAGCTTAAAAGGCATAGTAGCAAAAAATATAGAATGCATATTCCATCTATTTATTTCCTAACTGAACAGCATGCTTTCAAAAAATACAAATAGAAAACTTTTCTTCACCAGGACTCCAAGATGGCATCAGTCATACCACCGAAAGAGAAAAAGGCCATGGTTGTTAAACTGGGAGGGCTGCCATACTGGATACTGATGTGGGATTTCATCCCCAGTCACTGCTGACACACCTCAAACTGATTATGCGCAGTATTACAGAAAGAATGTCAACACAAGCAAAGGGAGCATCGCTAGGGTCAGCACGGTGCTAATAGTTACATATGTTTCAGCTACTTAGAGCTAACAACTTCTGTTTCTTAAAAGAAACTCAAATGAGTGATGTACAAGTACCACTAAAAAGGAGCAAGAATAAAAGGCATTTTGCTCTCCTTAATATAATTTCCTGCCTAGCTCCCAACCATGAATGATAAAAATTCAGACCGATTCTTTTCACATTCTAACTGAAGAAGCAATGACACTAAAAGGTGTGTGGTACATATAAAAAATAAAATTAAAATTCCAGTGCTCAGAGTGGTAGAGGCAGGTGGATCTCTGTGGGTTAGAGGCAAGCCTGGTTTCCAAAGTGAGTCCAGGACAGCCAAATCTACATAGAGAAACCCTGTCTTGAAAAACCAAAAAGAAAGAAAGAATAGAAAAAAAGAGAAAAGGAAGGAAGGAAGGAAGGAAGGAAGGAAGGAAGGAAGGAAGGAAGGAAGAAAGAAAGAAAGAAAGAAAGAAAGAAAGAAAGAAAGAAAGAAAG
>NW_026594399.1:0-1815 GCF_907164565.1 Psammomys obesus
ATAGCTCTGCTTTTATGCAGGTTTTAGAGATCCAGAGGCACGTCCTCTGGTATTTGTAACAATCTCCTTACCCTTTGGAGCCATCGTCCCAGCCCCTTCATAATGCTTGTGTCTTCTGAAGTTAGTGTATTTGTTTCCTTTCCCCTTTCTCTCTCTCTCTCAAAGCTCCATCCCTTAGAATGCAAACTTGAAGAAAAGAAAGCTTTTCTGACTCATTTTTAACACTCAAAATGTGTTTAATAAGGGAGTGAGATACTTGAAAGATAGGAGTCTTAAACCAGATTTTACAGGTCAAGATAAAATCTGGAAACAAGCTAGATGTCCCTCAAGGAAGTAATGGACACAGAAACTTTGGTACATTTACACAATGGAATACTACTCAGCTATTAAAAAAGAAAATCATGAAATTTGCAGGCAAATGGGAATTAGAAAAAGATCACCCTGAGTGAAGTATCCCAGAAGCAGAAAGACACACATGGTATATACTCACTTGTAAGTGGATATTAGACATATAATATAGGATAATCACACTAAAATCTATATTCCTAAGGAAGCTAAACAACAAAGAAGAACCTAGGGACAGACACTCAATCCTCATTCAGAAGGGCAAACACAAGAGACATTGGAAGCAGGAGAAGACAAAGAAATAGGACAGGAGCCTACCACAAACAACCTCTGAAAGACTCTACTTATTGAGGTATCGAAGCAGAGGCTGAGACTCATAGCCAAACTTTGGGCAGAGTGCTTGGAATTTAATGAAAGAAGGGGAGATAGAAAGGCCTGGAAGGGGACAGGAGCTCCAAAAGGAGGAGACCAACAGAGCTAAAAATCAAAAACAACAACAACAACAACAACAGAGACTGATAGTCTCCCTGCAGAGACTGATAGCTCAACTAAGAAACATGCATGGAGAGGACTTAAAACCCCTGCTCAGATGTAGCCCATAGACTCAGTCTCTAATTGGGTTCCTTAGTAAGGTGAGCAGGGGCTGTCTCTGCAATGAACTCAGTGGCAGGCTCTCTGATGGCCTCCACCGGGAGGGGGTGTGGGTTTGCCTTGCCAGGCCACAGAGGAATACAATGCAATCAGCCATGATGAGACCTGATAGGCTAGGGTCAAATAGAAGGAGAGGAGGTCCTCCCCTATCAGGGGACTAGGGGAGAGGCATAGGAGGTGAAGAAGGAAGGAGGGTGGAATTGGGAGGAGATGAGGGAGGGGCCCACAGCTGGGATACAAAGTGAATAAATTGCAGTAAATAACAATAATTAATAAAAAGTATTTTAAAAAGAGGAAATAGCTTTCCAGAGAGGGATTTTAGAAGAGCTAGTGAACTAAATTTGTTCATAATTCAAGATCCAGATTAGGGAAAAATGAATGCTGTCATTAGAGGGACAGAAAAACTGTGAAGAGCAAGTGGAATACAAAGCCACATACACTGGAATCAGAATTTTTTCATGACCCAGAAAAGTAGTGTGCACATGATCAAGCCAGCTTAAATTATAGCACGAAATGGAAAGGGTCTCACAAGGCCCCACACTTAACTGAGGCACCATTGGGAGTTGGTAGAGGGAGTGTTAGTTTTTCTTTGTATGTGGCCTGTGACAGGTTGCCACATTCTAGTGGATGGCCCCATACCCATGTACTGTCAGCATTACATGGACTCACTTAGTTTAGAAAAGAGTCCACAAAATTGAGAGTGAAAAGTAGTTGCATGAGCTCTTAGAGTTGGGGAGAGGAAAAAAGGGGTGGATTTGATGAAAACACATTATATCTATCTATCTATCTATCTATCTATCTATCTATCTATCTATCTAT
>NW_026594400.1:0-4107 GCF_907164565.1 Psammomys obesus
AAAAAAAAAAAAAAAAAAAAAAAAAAAAAAAAAAAAAATCACAAGGACAGATAATCTTATTGCAGAATTCTATCAGGACTTCAAAGAAGAGCTAATATCAATATATCTCAAACTCTTCCATAAAATACGTACAGAAGGAATACTGCCAATCTCATTCTATAAATCTATAGTCACACTGATACCTAAACCACACAAAGTTTCAACCAAGAAAGATAATTTTAGTCCAATTTCCCTATTGACATTAATACAAAAATACTTAATAAAATACTCATAAACAAAATCTAAGAAAACATCAAAAACATCATATACCATGAATGACCAAGCATGTTCCATTCCAGAGATGCAGGGATGGTTCAACATATAAAAATTCATCAATTTAATCCATAATTTAAACAAATTGAAAAAAAAATACCCACATTATCATCTCATTAGATGTAGAAAAAGAATTTGACCAAATCCAATAACCTTTCATGATAAAATTCTTTGAGACCTGGGATACAAAGCACATACCTAAAAGGATAAAGGCCATATGCATCAAGCGATTGCCAACATCAAATTAATGGAAAGAAACTGAGAGCAATTCCACTACAATGAGGAACAAGACAAGGCTTTGCATTTTCTCTGTATCTATTCAATATAGTACTTGAAATATTAGCTAGGGCAATAAGACAACTAAAGAAAATCAAGGGGTTCAAAGTTGATGAGGAGTAAAAGTATTGCTACTCACAGATGATATGATACATAAGTGACTCTGAATATTCTATCAGCTGATAGGAACTCCTACAGCTCATCAACACCTTTGTCAAAGTGGCTGGATACAAAATTAACTAAAAAAAAATCAGTAGCTGTTCTATATGCAAACAATAAATTGGCTGAGACAGAAATTAGGGGAATAAAACCTTTCATAAAAGCCGCAAATAATATAAAATATCTTGGTGTAATTCTAATCAAGCAAGTGAAAGACCTGCGTGACAAGAAAATCAAATCTTTAATCAAAGAAACTGAAGAACATATCAGAAGGTGGAAATATCTTCCATGCTCTTGGATCAGTAGGCTTAACAGTAAAAATGGCCGTCCTATCAAAGCAACCAAAAGATTCCCTGCAATTCCCATAACAATATCACCACAATTCTTTATGGACCTTGAAAGAATAACACTCAGTTTATATGGAAAAACAAACAACCCACAATAGTTAAAAACAAACAAACAAACAAAAAACCTTTAAAATAAAAGAACTTCTGGAAGTATCACTATCCTGGATTTAATGACATACTACAGAGAAATAGAAATTAAAACAAAACAAAACCAAAAAAAAAAAAAGAGAGAGAGAGAGAAAAAGACACATGGTATTGTCATAAAAACAAACAGGTTAAAATCAAAATTGATTCAAAGAATCAGAAGTAAACCCACACACATATGGACACTGATTTTTGGCAAATAAGCCAAAACAATACATTGGAAAAAAGCAAGCATCTTCAACAAATGGTACTAATATAACTGGATGTCTCCACGTAGAAGAATGCAAATAGATCCCTAACTATCACTCTACACAAACTCAGGAGCAAGTGGATTAAAGACGTCAACATAAAAGCAGATATACTAAACCTGATAGAAGGTAGTGTGGAGAAAGTTTCCTGAACAGAATAACCAAAGCTCAGATACTATGTCCAACAATTAATGAATGAAACCTCATGAAACTGAAAGCTTCTGTAATGCCAAGAACACTGTCAAAAGGACAGAACAGTACCCTACAGAACAGGAAAAATTTTCACCAACTCCACATTTGACAGACTGCTGACATCCAAAATATGTAACAAACTCAAGAAACTAGACATCAACAAACCAAATAATCCACTTTAAAAAATGAGATATAAATCTCAACAGAGAATTCTCAATAGGGGAATCTCTAATGGCCAAGAAGCACTTAAAGAAATGTTCAGCCAACTACAGAAATGATTACTGAAAGCATACCCTTCTATAGAGGATCCTCTAAAAGCATCCACCCAAAAGGGGATCAGAGCAGATGATGAGACTCAAAGCCAAACTTTGGGCAGAGTATAGGGAGTCCTAAGGAATGAGAGAGAGATGAGGAGAGAGGGACATTGAGGAGACAGGAGCCCTACAAGGAAACAAACAAAGCTAAAGATCTGAGTCCAGTGGTTTCTGCAGAGACTGAAGCACCAACCAAGGACCATGCATGGAGAGGACCTAGACCCACTTCTCAGATGGGGCAGGTTTGCATCTCAGTTTCCATGTGGATCTCCGAGTGAGGGCAGAAGAGGCTATCGTGGACTCATGAACTCAGCTGGCTGCTCTTTGATTACTTTCCCCTGGTGATGAGGCCTTCCCAGGCCACAGAGGAAGAGAATCCAGGCAGTCCTGATGAGACTTAACAAGCTATGGACAAATGGCAAATGGTGAAGAACTCCCTCTTTCAGTGTACTAAGGGAAGGGAACAGGGGTGAAGAGAGAGGGAGGATGGAACAGAAGGCACTTGAGGTAGGGGCATCAATAAAGATATATAATTAATAAACTGTAAAAAAATGTTCAACATCTTTAGTTATCAGAGAAATGCAAATCAAAACAACTCTGAGATTCCATCATACAGAAGTCAAAATGGCTAAGATCAAAAACTCAAAAAATTGGTCCTAGGGTTCCTGAACATATGCAGCTGATGCACAGCTTGGTCTTCATGTGGATCCCTCAACAACTGGAGCATGGGCCCCCTGTGACTCTGATACCTCCCTTTGGATATCATTCCCCTAAGTGGGACCCCTTATTTGGCCTCAGTGGGAGAGGATGTGCCTAGTTTTGCAAGGACTTAATGTGCCAGGGTGGGTTGGTACCCATGGGAGACCTCCTCTTTCTCTGAGAAGAAGGAGAGAGGAGAATGTGGGAAAGGGTGTGTGATGAGGGAGACTGGAAGGGGAGAAGAGGGGACTGTAATTAGGATGTCAAATTAATTAATTAATTAATCGATGGGGGAAAAATATCAAGGGACAGCTGATGCTAGTGAGGATGTAAAGCAAGGGGAACACTCCTCCACTGCTGGTGGGAAGACAAACTTCTACAACCACTCTTAGAAAATCAATTTGGCAAATTTTCAGCTGTATAGAATATATACAACAATAACATAGACAAAAATTAAACATTTCAAACAACCTAAATTATATTACTTATAAATTATATTACATATAAAGAGAAAAATACAACTAGGAAGCAAAGATGGATACCATAAATGTCAGTTTTGGTTAATTATAAAGAGATGAAAGTGACCACAGACAAGAAGTGTTTGAGACAGTAAGGATACCTCATTTTTTTTGACCTGTGTGGTAGTACATAGACATTAACAACATAATTACTCTTTAAATTGCATATATCTGTTTTATATGCTTTTCTATAAGGATAAAATACTTCTTAATAAAAAAGGAGTAAAATAAATGAACAACATAGCAAATATCCGTAATGAAACTTCTATTGAAAAGATTAACGCCAATATAAAACAACTGTTATCTCCTACAGAAACTACTTGGAATCTCATTAAATTTATGAGTTACTTCTCAAGGGAATTGCTTCTCTCTTCTGAAGAGACTGTTAATTCCAATCAGTTTTTTCATGGATCCATGGATAGTTGTATCTGTCTTGCTTTCACAGAATGGCATTACAATCATGTGAGATATTTAGTGTTTCTCTGAACTATGGCTCCTGATAAAAGGACATCACACTATCTCTTTAATAACTCATTGTTAGAGTAAGCGGATTGCCATATTTGCGGATTGGTCATTTCTAAATCATTTCAAATAACTGCCACTAAAATACTAATCCCAACTTAGACCCTATTCTACTTGGACAGTTAAGTAAAGTGCATAATAATAATAATAATAATAATAATAATAATAATAATAACAACAACACAAGATCATGTGAAAAGAATACTGACTTTGTTCATTGACATTCATTCAAATAAGTACTCTCACTATTCCATATACCACACTGCTTCTTTACTTTTATTTCTTCCCCAGCCTCAGAGCTCCATCAATTTTCTTAGAGCTTTGTGTATTTTTTTTTTTTTTATGGTCTGTGATGAAATGTAAAGGAAACTATCTA
>NW_026594401.1:0-6520 GCF_907164565.1 Psammomys obesus
AATTTAAAATATTCAGATGAGAATAATACAATATACTATTGTTTTTTTAACATGTTATTTTATGACTTGTCAGTATCCTAAAATGGTGATATTTTATTCATTTAATAACACTAAATAAAACAAGTAAATATTTAATTATTTACCATGACACGAGTCATTTGACACTGTCACCTAACATATATTTTAAGAGGAACAATTCCCAACACAAATTCTGCACTCTTCTGTAACAAAACAAAAAAGTTCTGAACAGCTATATTCTGACTATAATTTGTGATTCTTTTAAGTCAGAAACAAGTCATTAATGTTTAAACATTTTTGTTTCAAATGCCATAAATCAGACCTGAAACAATTTATATCTTTTCCAATTTTTAATTCATTTGTGATACCTCAATGGTGTGTTTTCCAGTATGAATTTTTTGACACTTTAATATGTACTATGCTCAGAGTTAATCAATATAGATTCTGACAATTGTAGACTGTTAGCATCTTAAAGGTTTTAACCCTTAAATCATACCAATAATGTCACCACAAACCCTGAATTGTTTGCTTTAATCTTTCCTGTGCTCTATAGCTGACACACTGCTAGAGAGAGAACCATTGTTTCCATCAGTGAAGAAATATTTTGGTACCTCATTGCAACCAAATTTGACATTATATTTTGCAATTAAGATCCCCTAGAAACAGAGAGGAGTTGTGTTTCCCATGGGCAAGGCATTTATGGATGTGGACAAAGGCAAAGACCTCCAGTTATATTAGAAAAATGATTTGGGAATCTTACAAATATCATAGTGACTATAGTTAATAATACCATATTGTTCAGTGTAACTTTACTGAGTAGATCTTAAATATCCACAATATAGCATTTCTAAGATACAACTTTCTTAATTGTTTTCATTGTAGTATACATTTCATATTGGAGAGCTATATCAATCCATCATTTATTACAAACATATAAACAACTTTATGTTTTATCTATACCTCAATAAAGTTTTGAAAAGAAAACTATATTACTTCACATTAAAAAATAAACTGTTGCATAATTTAAATTGTATATTTAGTTATCACAGTAGTTGCTAACAAAGAAAAATGTATGCAATTCTTTTTTTCTTTCTTAATTTTTATTTTTTATATTAATTACAGTTTATCACTTTGCATCCCAGCTGTAGCCCCCTCCTTCATTCCCTCCCAATACCACCCTTCCTCCCTCTGCTCCTCCCATGCCCCTCTTCCACGGATAGGGGATGTCTTCCTCCCCTTCCATCTGACCCTAGACCCTCAGGTCTCATCAGGACTGGCTGCATTGTCTTCCTCTGTGGCCTGGTAAAGCTGCTCCCCCATCAGGGGGAGGTGATCAAATAGCCAGCAACTGAGTTCATTTCAGAGACAGCCTCTGATCCCCCTAGGGAAGTAGGGAACCCACTTGGAGACTGGGCTGCCATGGGCTACATCTGTGCAGGGTTTCTAGGTTATCTCCATGCATGGTCCTTGGTTGGAGTATCAGTCTTAGAAGAAAAAACCTGGGTCCAGATTTTTTGGTTCTTGGTCTCCTTGTGAAGCTCCTGTCCTCTTCAGGTCTTACTATCTCTCCCTCTTAAGATTCTCTGCACTCTCCCCAAAGTTTGGCTATGAGTCTCAGCATCTGCTTTGATACACTGCTGGGTAGAGTCTTTCAGAGGTCCTCTGTAGTGGGCTCCTGTCCTTTTCCCTGTTTTCTCCCTCTTACAGTGTCCATCCCATTTGCCTTTTAGAGTGAGGATTTATCATCTTACCCAAGGTCCTCCTTCTTGATTAGCTTCCTTAGGTATACAGATTTTAGTATGTTTATCCTAAGTTATATAACTAATATCCACTTATAAGTGAGTATATACCATGTGTGTCTTTCTGCTTCTGGGATACCTCACTGATGATGATCTTTTTTAGATCCCACTATTTGCCTGCAAATTTCCTGATTTCCTTGTTTTTAATTGCTGAGTAGTATTCCATTGCGTAAATGTACCACAATTTCTGTATCCATTCCTCCGTTGAGGGGCATCTGGGTTGTTTCCATGTTCTGGCTATTACGAATAAAGCTGCTACAAACATGGTTGAGCAAATGTTCTTGTTGTATAGTTGAACATAGTTCGGATATATGCGTAGGAGTGGTATAGATGTATCTTGAAGAAGCACTATTTCTAATTGTCAGAGAAAGCACAACTGATTAATATCAACCATGTATTTTTACACAATTTAAGCTACATAAAATACCTTACAAATAATTTATTATGTCACTAGAAAATCAATTTTAGAATACTCACTCACACATATACATATATAGATAAACACATACATATTCTTACACACAAACACATATCACATATACTTACATGCCGTACACATCAAACATGTACACATATACATTCTAGCTACAGTTGTGTCTATAAAAGTGGAGTATCCAAAACTCCGAGAATGCATAGAGACCTTGATAAATTTGAAGAACCTGCAATAAATTCATTTCCTTTCGATTTTGCAATTTTGTAATGGGTTTGTTAAACTATGGTATGATTTCTTGGTATTTGTGATGTTGTAGTATAGTTGGAGCTCTGATCTCACAAAAGGCAGAGAATATGGAAATACTGAAGCAGCATTCAGTGTGGATGAGAAGAGGAGTTGGGAGAAAATTACTTGCCTTTGCAACACAAAGTTCTCTGCTTCTTCAACTCTCTCACTTTTTTCTCTTTCTTTTTCCTTCCTAAGCTTTTCTCAAGTTCCATTATTATCAGGCTCCATCTTATTTTTCAGCTAATAAAATAATTTTATACTATTATAAAATAAATTAACTTTGTGATCTAAAATGAATGTGGTGGCTTACATGAAGTGATTAAATTCAATGAATTTGAGAATATTATTTATGAATTTAAAATAAATTTTTCCATTAGATCAATGTTATTTCAGTAGTGTTGCTAAGAATGAGGGTCTTGTTCTTGCTTTCCTGGCTCTTTGATCACCTCTCTCTGAGGGGGTAGCAACCTTAACAGGCCACCAAGGAAGACAATGCAGCCAGTCCTGATGAGACCTGAGGGTCTAGGGTCAGATAGAAGGGGAGGAGGACCTCCTCTATCAGTGGACTTGGAGAGAGACAAGAGAGGAGATGAGGAAGGGATGGTGGGATTGGGAAACATAAGGCTACAGCGAGGATGCAAAGTGAATAAAGTGTAATTAATAAAAAATAAATACATTTAAAAATTTAAAAAAGAAAGCAGGGTAAGCAAACCATGAGGAGTAAGCCAATAAGCAGCGTTCTATGCCCACTGAATCAGCTTCTGCACCTGATTCCTGATCTGTTTGATTTCCTGCTCTGCCTTTATTCTCAAATGAACAATGATGTGGATGTGTAAGCCAAAATAAATCTTTTAATCCCCCCCCCCCCCCCCCCAAAAAAAAAGAAATATGGTCTCTGTGCTTAGGCACTCATATAGACAAGAAAGGTAATAGAAAAATACAAAATTGTTAATGTGATAAGGACAAGATTAAAATAACAAACCAAGTACAACACACTGGAGGGGAGTGATTAAATACAAATTTAGTTGAGAGAGACACCCAAGTCAGTGATGCACAAGCTGAGATAGGAGAGATGAACTGTAAAGAAAAGAGAAAAATGGAAATAGGTATAGGGTAGAGGGAAGTGCCCAGCAGAGAATAAATAGCATATATTTAGTCCTACATTTAGGATGATTTCATTCCTTCAACAGCTATTTATTTTGAACACATACTATCTCCTAGGCATAATTCCTGACATTAAGATTACAAATTTAGTGCAGAAAATACAAGCTCTCACCTATAACAGACCTTTCAATCTCAAGAGAAAAAGATTCATAATAGTATCGCAATGAAACACTTACAGTTGTAACTGTGTTAATTGTGCTCTCAGGAAAAGCAAAGGTATATTTTAGGAACAGGCATTGGCAAGCAAATTTGGTAGTTGTACATAGTGTGGTATAGGGAGTAAAGGAGTGGGGAGAAGGGCCTTACATACTCACAGGTCCTATATGGGAAATGAGGCTGTATATCCATTTCCAAGCAAATAATGAGATCAGAGTAAAACAATTCCCAAGGAAAAGCAGTATTGAGAGAGCAATTGACATGATTAGTGGATTTTTACTATTTTCATATTTACAGAAAAACATGACCATTCTTGAATGCTTTTTTCATAACCTGTAAACCTCTTCCTTTTGGATATATGCCTAGGAGAGCTATAACTAGACTTGAGGAAACACTATTCCTAATTGACTGAGAAAGTGCCAGATTGATTGAAAAAGTGGTTGTACAGTTTACATTCCCAACAGCAATGGAGTAAGATTCCTCTTTCTCCATATCCTCTCCAGCATATGTTCTCCTTAAAGTTTTGATCATAGCCATTCTGATAGGTGTTAGGTTAAATCTCATGGTTATTTTGATTTGTATTTCCCTGATGACTAGGGATGTTGAACATTTAAGCGTTTCTATACCTTTCTATATTCCTCTATTGAGAATTCTGGGTTGTTTCCAGGTTCTGGCTATTACAAATAAAGCTGCTATAAACATGGTTGAGCAAGTATCCCTTTTCTGTACTTGAGCAAACTTTGGGTATATACCTAGCAGTGGTATAGCTGGGTCTTGAGGAAGCACTATTCCTAATTGTCTTAGAAAGCGCCAGATGTTTAACTCTGTACACAATTTTTTAATTGGGTTATTGATTTGTTGCTGTTTAACTTCTTGAGTTCATTATATATTCTCGATATTAGCCGTCTGTCAGATATTGGGTTGGTGAAGATCCTTTTCCAGTCTTTAGGCTGTCCTTTTATTCTAATGACAATGTCCTTTGCTTTAAAAAAAGCTTTTCAGTTTCATGAGATAAGAAGACCTGGAGGGGACAGGAGCTCTTTAGGAGAGCAACAGAACAAAGAATTCTGGGCACAGGGGTCTTTTCTGAGATGGAGATTCCCACCAAGGACCATGAATAGAGACAACCTATAACCCCTAGAATCCCTGCACAGATGTAGCCAATGGCAGCTCAGTCTCCAAGTGGCTTTCCTAGTAATGCCATCAAGAACTGTTTCTGAAGTGAGCTCAATGGCTGGCTCTTTGATCACCTCCCAGTAATGTGGGAGCAGCCTTACCAGGCCACGAAGGAAAACAATGCAGCCAGTCCTGATGAGACTTGGTAGGCTAGGGTCAGAGGGCAGGGGAGGACCTCCTCTATCAGTGGACTTGGGGAGGGGTATGGGATGAGATGACAGGAAGGTGGGATTGAGAGGGGATGAGGGAGGAGGCTACAGAGGGGATACAAAGTAAATAAACTGTGATTAATAAAAAACAAATAATTTTTTTAAAAAGTGAAAACAAAAAGAAAAGGAAACTTTCAGAGAAAGAAGGGAAAGAAGAGAATGTGGGTGAGAATTACCAAAATATAATCAAATTACATTATATGCAAACATGGAACTGTCACAAAACCAATTTAATTCAGACTTTAATTTATAAAATGCTTGTTTAGACAATATGTGTTTCATGACCCTTTTGACAAACCTGTATTTCCAAAAATATTTCCATTATTACTCATAAAAATAGTAAAATTGCAGTTAAAAAAAAAACAAAGAAAATAATTTCATGGTTTGTGCTCATCACATCTGGGAAACTTTACTAAAGGTTCACAGATTTAGGAAGGTTGAGAATCACTGCTCCTAAACATCAGAAACAGATACCTTAGCTCTGATTTCCTCCGTTCTTCCTCTTCAACTATTTCTAAGTTTCATTAATTATGACAAGCCCTTGAAAACTGAACTGCACAAATATATATATATATAAAAGAAGAATTCATTACGAAGAACTTAGTATCACTTTTACCACCAAATGAACAGCATGGAAAACTCTCTTCTGTCTAGCTTTCTGAACTCTGGCTGCCTGGTTCAACTCAGCTGTTCTGGCTCAAATTTTTCTTCAAGCTGACTGATTCAAGTTGGCTTCTCTCCGTTTCTGACTGAATTTTTATTCTTGGCTTCAAACTAATTCTCGCAATCTGTTCTAATCTTCTGGTTCCTTCTCATATTTTAGCTTTGTCTGTTTCCACCTGTGTCTAGTTTGATCTTTAAAATATTTGTCAGTAAAACTTTCCCAGTAAAACTGCCTCTCTCTCTCTCTCTCTCCCCTCTATCTCCTCCTGCCCAGCCTAGCCTCAAATTCACAGGAATCTGCCTGCTTCTGACACCCTTAGTGCTGGAATTGAAAGTGTGTGCCACCACACCCTGCTATGTTCAAAACTTTTAAAATAATAAAATCCACTGTCAACAAATTCTCTTACATTTCGTTTATTCAAGAATGCCTCAGTTTTTTTTCCCTAAAGGATATGTTTGCTAGACAGTAATTTTAATGTAGATATGCGATGGTTTTATTTACATTAATGATGACTCACTAATTGTAGATCTTTAACCTCTAAGAAAATAGAAGCAGTCATTAAAAGTCTTCAAACCAAAAAAAAAAAAAAAAAAAAAAAAAAAAAAAAAAAAAA
>NW_026594402.1:0-27125 GCF_907164565.1 Psammomys obesus
AAAAAAAAAAAAGTTTCAATTTATGTTTGCATTTTTCTGCCTTAGTGAAATGAAACAAAAAAAAAAACAAAAGAAGGTCAAAGAAATTAATAGGCATTCCCCCCAGAATTAATGAAATAGCTAAGAGATCACTGAGAAGACATTCCATGTCTGCTGCATCAGTCTCCACTTACAAGAGAGGCAAAAGTGAGAATGATGGAAGATAGCAGGTGCCGGTGAAGAAGCAGGAGCAACTCTCTCACATGCTCACTAACAGACAAACTTACACTTCTCAAAAAAGTTCACCCACACCCACCGCAGTGCTCAGTGCATGTCAGGAGGCATGCTCCACTCTGTTCACGCTGCCTTCATCTCTTTCCTGGGAAAGAACCACATCTGCATTACGTAAAACAGCACACAGATAAATATTGATTCCATCTTTGGCTAGTGATAGAAAAACAGGACACTTCAGAGAGCCATCAAAAGAAAAAAGAAAAGGTCAAATAAATGGAAACGCAACCAAACTGGTATAATGCCATTCCATAACGAGAGCCACACTTACTAGCAATCAAGCATGGTAATGATCTCACTCCTGTAAAACCTAAACGTATGCCCGTCTCCATATTGAACATAAATAAAGGCACAAAGAGGATTCGAAAACAATATACCCAATTGTGAGCAGCCCTCCTCAGAAAAGAATAATTAGTTGAACTGTGGAGCCTGATTGTCCCACAGGGGGTGGATTAGTGACTTCTCTGTTGTTATGATAAAATTCCATGACCAAAAGAAACTTAGGGAAGAAAGGATTTGTTTTGGTGTATAGTCCCAGGGGGTCTGAGTCCATTGGATTGAAGACACAGCATCGGGTACAGCAGGTACCGTCGCTGGCTGATCACATTTTTATACACATAGGTGAAGTAAACAAAAAGAGCAGGAAATAGATCAAGTCTATAAATGTCCCAGGCCCGCTCTCTTCCTCCAGCAAGGCTCCACCTCTGTGCTGGCTAGTTTTCTGTCAACTTGGCCAAAAGGGAACCATAAGTGAGAAAATGCCTCCCTAAGATTGGCCTGTAGACAAGTTTGTGGAATGTTGCTTTGTTGATGATGGATGTGGGAGGGCCATCCCACAGAGAGCAGTGCTACCCCTGGACATGTGGTCCTGAGCTGTAGAAGGAAGTGGGCTGACGGAGGCATGAGGAACAAGCTAGTGAGCAGTGTTTCTCTGTGGTCTCTACTTCAGCTCCTGCCTTGAGTTCCTGCCCTGATGTGTCCTCATGATGGACTGTAATATGGTAGAGTAAGCAAAATGAACTCTTCCCTTCCCAAGCTGCTTATGGTCATGGTGTTTATCAGAGCAATAGAAAGTCTAAGACAACCTCCTTAAGGTTCCATCATCTCTCCCAAAGAGCCCTACCAACTGGGGCCAAGTGTTCGAATACACGAGCCTACAGGAAACATGTTTCATTCCAAGCACCAGTCTCAGCCTTCAGGCTCTTCTTGCATAGTGTGACAGGGTCCTGCATCCTGGGTCAGGGTAGATTCTGTAATTGTCTCAGACAGTACAGTATGGAGGAGAGGAGCTCCCCAGCTGCCAGTGCTAGGCTAGCGAAGGTGGCTTTCTCTCCACACTCACCAGTCTCCTTTCCGGTCATCCACCATGCTTCAAGAGCACCCAGACCACCTGGAAAGGCCACAAGGACGTAGTCCAGATAGCAGTCTCTGTAGGTCTTTGCCAACCACTAGATTCAAGAGCTAGAGAGTCTTCAGATGACCTTGCTGTCCAGATGTGGAGTGGTTCAGATGGAGCCCTGGACATATTCTCCTTGCCCTGCCTGAATTCTCCACCCTCAGAAAGTGGGAATATTTGTTGTGCTTTATAGTAGAGGTCAATATGTTGACCAGTGTTTGAATAGGTGTAGCCCCCATAGACTCATGTGTGTGAATGTTTGGCCCAGAGGGAGTCACATTATTAGGAGGTGTGGCTTTGTTGAAGGAAGTGTGTCACTGCGAAGGCGGGCTTTAAGGTCTCATATATATGTTCAAGCTACCCCCAGTGTTGAGACAGTCTCCTTCTGCTGCCTTCAGATCAAGTTGTAGAACTCTCAGCTTCTTCTCCAGCACCATGTCTGCCTGCACTCTGCCTGCACTCTGCCTGCACACTACCACGATGATAATGGACTGAACCTCTGAAACTGTAAGCCAGCTCCAATTAAATATTTTCCTTTATATGAGTTGCTGTGGAAGGATACTGTCGTCAGAACAAAAAGACTGATTACAGATTGGGAAAGGATCTTCACCAACCCTATATCTGACAAAGGGCTAATATCCAGAATATATAAAGAACTCAAGAAGTTAAACAGCAACAAATCAGTTAATCCAATTAAAAAATGAGGTACAGAGCTAAACAGAGAATCCTCAATAGAAGAATATCGAATGGCAGAGAAACACTTGGAGAAATGTTCAACGTCCTTAGTCATCAGGGAAACGCAAATCAAAACGACCCTGAGATTTCACCTTACACCCATCAGAATAGCTAAGATCAAAAACTCAAGTGACAACACATGCTGGAGAGGATGTGGAGAAAGGGGAACCCTACTCCACTGCTAGTGGGAATGTAACCTTGTACAACCACTTTGGAAATCAATCTGGCGCTTTCTCAGAAAATTAGAAATAATGCTACCTCAAGATCCAGCTATACCACTCCTAGGCATATATTCAAAAGATGCTCAAGTGTACAAGGACATTTGTTCAACCATGTTCGTAGCAGCTTTATTTGTAATAGCCAGAATCAGGAAATAACCTGTATGTCCCTCAATGGAGGAATGGATAAAAAAATTGTGGTCCATCTACACAATGGAATATTACTCAGCAATAAAAAAACAAGGAAATCATGAAATTTGCTGGCAAATGGTGGGAACTGGAAAAAGTCATCCCGAATGAGGAATCCCAGAAACAGAAAGACACACAGGGTATACTCACTCATAAGTGGATATTAGATATATAATATAGGGTAAACATACTAAAATCTATACACCTAAAGAAACTAATCAAGAAGGAGGACTTTAGCTAAGATGCTCAATCCCCATTCAGAAAGGCAAAAAGGATGGACATCAGAAGAGGGAGAAAACAGGGAACAGGACAGGAGCCTACCACAGGGGGCCTCTGAAAGGCCCTGCAGGGTATCAGAGCAGATGCTGAGACTTATAGCCAAACTTTGGGTGGAATTCAGGGAATCTTATGAAAGAAGGAAGAGATAGAAAGACCTGAAGAGGACAGGAGCTCCACAAGGAGAGCAACAGAACCAAAAAATCTGGGTACAGGGGTCTTTTCTGAGACTGATACTCCAACCAAGGACCATGCATGCAGATAACCTAGAACCCCTGCTCAGATATAGCCCATGGCAGCTCAGTATCCAACTGAGTTCCCTAGTAGGGGGAACAGGGACTGTCTCTGACATGAACTGAATGACCTGCTCTTTGATCACCTCCCCCTGAGGGGGGAGCAGCCTTACCAGGTCACAGAGGAAGACAATACAGCCACTCCTGATGAGACCTGAGAGACTAGGATCAGAAGGAAGGGGAGGAAGACCTCTTTCATCAATGGACTTGGGGAGGGACATGGGTGGAGAAGGGAGAGAGAGGGTGGGATTGGGAGGGGAGGAGGGATGGAGCTCCAGGGGAGGTACAAAGTGAATAAACTGTAATTAGTAAAAATAACAAAAAAAAAAAAAAAACATGTTTATAAATACCCATAGCAGTTGAGGAAGTAGGACTGTGGACACTTTTCCAATGGTAAGCTGTTACAGCTGAGACCCTCACTTAATCTGTAACTTTCTTTGGTGAATGGGTAATTAGGAAAAATTACCTGCTTCGAGATAAAGGGAAAAGATGAGAATGATTGTTTTTCGTAGCTGGGGTGGTGGTAGAGGGTCATATGTCCTGGTAAAAATCAAGACTACGGACTTTTTCTCTAAGCTCCATTGTGGCGACCCACGTTGCTCTGCCACAGCCACTGTCACTCCGTGAAGTGCCAGAGCGAGAAACGGACTTGGGGGAAAAGTTAGGTTCGTACAATCTATAGAATTCTGATTTCTCATAATAGTAAATAACAAATTTCACAATAAAAATATTCTGCACTAAAAAAAAAAAAAAAGAAAAGAAAAAAGAGTTGCTGTGGTCATGGTGTCGCCTCAGAGCAGTACAATCCTAACTAAGACACCCGGCTACAAAAATACAGTAGGTATTTATTTTCCCTGTAGTGTTTGTGTATGTCTGGACGAGAAGGCTCACTGTCCAGCTTCTGGCTCTGGGGCATCCCTAACCCCAGATCAGCCTGGGAGGACGCTTCTGCCACCCAGCACTGGGCCTTTTGTTCAGACCCAGTGTCCTGTCAGCAACTTCAGCACCACTGACTCCATCTCATAGGAAACGACCAACTGGATGACGTGATTTATAGATATTTGGTTTTACCCTCAGCCTCCCAGTTTCCAGTCAAAAGAATGTTTTCCAGACTTTCTGGTCAGATCCTCTCCTCCTCCCAGAATCTCCATGTGGCCTTTGAAATCCTGTTCCTAGTCCCAGCAGGTAGGCTCTGTTCACATTCCCTGTGCGTGAGACATTCCCTGTGTGGAGGCACAGGGAAGATGGCTGCAAAAGGGTTGTGAGCCCCTACTGTGTAAGGCAAAGCTGCTTTGCAAGGCTGTCAAAGAGTGGCTGCTTCCTACAAATATCATGCAACCGTCCTTCACCGTCGCAGGGCCTCTGTATTGTTTCTGTCCGTGGAAAGGGCCTTCCACTTACTCCACACAGACACTGAGCAGAGATCGCCCAAAAGAGCTCTGCTCAGCCCTCTCCAGTCCCATCCCTACCCCCCACCTCGGCTCCACAGTTTTCCAGCTGGTTCTTTGGTCTTGCCAGGAACCTCCTTGCTTCTCTGAAGCAGCCAGGAGGGTGGTGTGCAAAACCCCAAAAGGCCCAGCACAGCATTTTCTTGGAGCTCTGGCCGTCTCTTGGCCAACACTCAGCACACATTGCATGTGAGCCCTAAGCCTTGTCCAGAAAGTCTGCAGTATTTTCCAAGCCTCCTTTCTTCCAAACCGTGCTTCTCCCTGCCTCGGGTCTTCTCAGCAGAGAAGGAAACAGGAAGCAAAGCAGCCTTAGCCATGCAGGAAGCAGAGACACCACACTTGCCTTGCCTTGGCTGCTAATTCCAGGGAGGTTTATGCTATGAAATAGGCTTTGGGAGCCTCAGATCACCCATCCCACACAACCCCAGCCAGAAATAGCCTGTCCAAGCCTGGCATGGCCCGCCTATGTGCAGGCTCTAGTTTGGGAACTTCTGTGGCCACCATGTAAAGGTGTTCCAGTGGTGAGGGACTGGAGGGTTCCCAATGGAAGGAAAACACCTCTTCAGCAGCGTTGACTTCTGGGCCTCCTCCTCAAGGCAAGCAGACCCAACACCCAAAGAAGGGAGGGAAGCGGCAGCAGCCTCAGAAGCTGGGCCAGGTATGGACAGGGCAGAGCTGGGGAAGCCATGTCATGCAGTGAAGGGACCAGACAAAGAAAGATCACGTGGACAAAGAAAGTGCCAGGATGATCAGACAACTTGAGGGTCTGGCAGAGAAATATTGCTCTTGGAGCTGTTGTCTATTGCTGCTTGTCTGGTTTTTTTTTTTTTTTTTTTTTTTTTTTTGTTTTGTTTTGTTTTGTTTTTGTTTTTTAGCAAGTTAGTAGACCCACACGGAAAAACCCAGTCACTCAGCAAGTCGGGCCCCAGCAAAGGCAAGGGTAAGCAGAGGGGCACAGAGGTTAGTTGCTTTCCATCAGCTCTTATAACAGGCTGCTCCTTGAACACAGTTTGTCTTGAGCTTTTGCCCTCCATCTTTAGGTATCTGAACAAACAGCCTAGGCTTTCTCTGTCTAGGAGCAGGGAGGGGCTGAGCCCTCAGGCACAAGAAGTCCAGCCAAGAGTCTGCCTCCCTCCTGCTCAGCTGGAGCTCAGTGGAGCTCTGTTGTCTAACGAGGCCGCTGTGTGTGTCTCCCTCTGACAGCTGGACTCCTGGCACACCCCACAGCTGACCACACCCACTGTGTGTTCTTAGAGAGTCACACAGGAAGCTCTAGGATAGAACTGTGTCTTCCCTTTCCTCCAGGCCTCTAGCTCCCAGCTACAATTGCTAAATTAACTGGAATGCTCTTGGGCTTGGACTTGACCGCCTTGATGGCTGACATGGCTAACTTCCATGTTCCTAGAGCCCTTGTGCATTGTTCTGTGCCCCTGACTCACATCCATGGCATAGGGGTGGCTCTGCAGGAAAATGACTTGAAGTTATAGATTCCCCCGCACTCCCAGACGCCAGAATCATGAGCCAAACCCTTTGCTTAAATAGCACTTTCAAAGACCTGCATTAAGGCCAACCTAATAAAACACCATTCTGCAGAAAGTTGATACAGTAGCTTAATGGGTGGGAGAGGGGTCCCACAATTCTGTTCCATCTCCAACATAAAACCCCAAGCCTCAGAAATAAAACAGGATTGAGTGGGGGCTTCTGGAAAGGCTAGGTCGTGTCATGTGACATGTCCACAGAAAGTTCTCAAGAAAGGGAGTCAAAACCAAGGCTAAGAGTAGAGCATGAAGCAGGGCTTTCAGGCATGCCCATTGCCAACTGACTGTATCTCCTCAAGTGTGATGGAACTGTCTGGGCATTGGGCATAGGCACTGCAGACTAGCCCAGAGCCCTGTGAATTCTGCTCTTTAGGGAGTCTGTTTCTAGGGCCTATTAGTTGCTACAGATGCTCAGCATGTTTCCAGGGCAACCTCACAGTCAGGGAAGTGGCTTCAGATTGGCAAAACTGGGATCTCACACATCTGAAGCAACAGGATGGGCAGGAGAGAGCAGATTAGCCCCACCACCCCCAATCTACCTGTGTCACCTGTGCCAACCAGCACCATTAAAAGAAGAAAGAACTCGCAGTGTTGTAGAAATTCAGCTTTGGTCACATGGGAAAAGATAGCTGCTCAGTCCATTTTGTATTGCTGCAATAAAACACCAGAAGCAAAGGAGGCTTATTTGACTCATGAGTCTAGTAGCTGGAGTCTGGGCAGTTTGTAGCTACCATGTGGTAAGGACATGTCCATCCTAATGCCGTAAAGGGGCAGAAGGAGAAACAGCCTACCACAGGCTGGTAGCCTCACTTTTAAAGAACTCTGTTTTTGTTATGGTTTGAGAAATCTATACATGCATATGGCATGTTTTGATGAAGCCCACTCTCATTCCCTCTGCTTCAATTCTCTTACTATGCCTCCCACCAACATTTCCTTCTGATTTCATGTGCTTTCTTTTCCTTTTTCTTTTTGTCTTTCCTTCTTTCTTTTTTCTTTCTTTCCTTTCTTTCTTTCTTTCTTTCTTTCTTTCTTTCTTTCTCTCCAACTGTGTCCACCTGATGCCGCCAGCGTGGGCTTGGGTGTGGGACCATCTAATAGAGCATGGGGAGAGGTCTCTCAGGGCCTGTGTCCCTGAAGAAAACTGACTCTCCCTGTCCCATTAACCATTGATGGCCAGTACTCAGCTGGAGATAGACTGCATGATCATCCCCCACCTCATGCATGCTGAGATTTTGGCTGACTTGGTCTTGAAAGGTTAGGGGTTAACTTAGCTTCAGTTTGGGGGCCCTGGTGGTGATTGGAACTCATCGGTGGCTGCATTTTACTTTGGGTTGTTTCTGATTTCTGCCTGGTGTAGGTGCCTCATCCTAAACAATGGCCCCGAGTTGTAAATGTTTGTAAACATAAGAAAAACATTAAATTACTTCTGCTTTATTTAAATGCTAATGAGATTGGGGGAAAGATAGAGGCTCATGAGTAAGATATACAAAGCCTCCTGTGAGACTCTGATCTACCTGAGGCCCAGCACTAGCTCCTCACAGAGGCACCTCATCTCACAGGCATAGCGTCAGCACCAGACCCTGGGATCAAGAACAGCTTCCACCCATGGATACAGCTAAGGGAGCTGGGCTTAAGAGACTTTCCCCAGCCACATGTGTTGTTTTCATTTGTCCTTGTTTATGTTTTCTGGCAAATGCATGTCATAGCTTTCCCACAGGGCGCTATACTTGCCTGTTAGGTTTTAACCCTTGTGGCTGGGGAAAGCCTGATGGAAGCCAGCTGGGCTGCATGAAGAGCCACACCCAGGGGTAGGCTTGGCCAAGTAGGCTCTGGAGGTCAGGGCAGCCTCTCCAGTTGTGTGGACTCTGCAGAGCTCAGCCTCGAACTCAGCACTGCCTGGGAGGTTGGGCATGATGGGTTCAGACACCTGAGGGTTGGTTGTTCTGGCTCCTGAGAGGACAGCCCACCTAGACATCCTCACCCTCACAAGGCAGCAAAGCTGCAGCCCACATCTACCACCAAGCGGGCACTTGGATAATTGGATTTGGGTGGCACTGTTGCCTGTGTTTGGGTGCTACACTGTGGAGAGTGGCAAATGTGGGCTGGGTGGTAAAAGTGGGCTGGGTGGTGAGGGCACACATGCAGCTCATCCTCTTTGCTCTGGCTGTGGATGTCACTAGCTGTTTCAAGATACTGCCTTGACTTCCTGCAGTGATGGATTTTAACCTGGGAGTGGGAGCTGAAATAAACCCTTTCTTTCCAAAGTTGCCTTTTGTAAAGGTATTTCATCGCAGCAGCAGAGAGGAAAATAGGTCATGTGCCTTGCACACACATGAAAGTCCCCATTGTCAGCATCTCAATAAGTCATCTTGCTGCCAGGGGCTTTCCAGCACCTGTCTGTCCCTCTCCAGACACAGCCCCCACCCCAAACACTCTCTCTACCCACTCCAGGGCACAGGAGTCTGCAGAAGAGCTGGGCTAAAGCCAGACGTGGTACTGCTGGCAGCCCAGCCTAGATGCTTTGACTCACACTTGTGTGACCTTACAGTGGCGAAAAGAAAAACCTAGCCTGGGCCTCCTTTGAAGTTGGGTGGCCAGGGGGAGTACAATCCCCCAGACCTCGGTGGGTGACTGAGCTGGCATGTGTCATGTCAGGTACACTAAACGCACCTGTGACTTCATGGCATTTGCATTTTTTCGGTGTGTTTTACTGGCTCGTAACCTCACCTAAGTGGGAAATCTCTGTTTCCAGCCTAAAATGCTAGAGCCACATTATGATGTTTATCTAAAAATGCTCTAGACACTGTTGTGAATTACTCGTAGTTGAGGGGACATTTCCCCCTGGGAGATGACTCCACCAGAGACACTGGAGCACAGTGACTGAAGCTCTTGCCTATTTTCCCACGTGCCTGGGCCAGAATGCGCTCTTCCGGATGCTCCCCTCTCTGCACACGGAGGCAATTCAGACACAGAATGGTGTGAGAGGGCTGAGGGGCTTCGCTTTAGCTCCACAGGCCTTCTGAGGCGGTGATAGCCCCCTGCAGTCACCTCCTGTGTCCGTCCTCAGATGGTTGCTACTTTCTCTCCCTTGCCCTTCCACCCCCTCTCCTCCCTGGCCTCAGTTACTAATACTCAATCCTTATGAAGTCACTGACCGGGGGGCCCTTCCCACCCTGCTTGAGGCCTGTGGTGCTGTCTCCCCTGGCAGCCATCCGTCTTTTGATGGGACACTAGGATTTCACACTGGGAAACTTCCCGCAGGTGCTCTGTAGACATTATATCTTCCCTAAAATGTGTTGTTCTTGTGGAATGTACAAAAAGTCTTAGGGGAATCGGTGTCCCTTGCTGTCAGGTCTCATACCGGCCCCTCTCAGGAGAACTGGATTTTATCCCTTTCCATTTCACAAATTCACTCCTGTGTCCCCACCATCGCCTACCTCTCAGGGGCACACAGTACTGGGTTGAGGATTGGACTGGTGGAGATTTATGGCCGCCAGGAAGATCAGAGCCTACCCCATCTCAGTGCCTGGACCCTGAGCCCAGAGAGTCCTGTATGGATCTCAGCTACACTCATGCCTGCTGATCTAACCAATGAGAACAAAGCCATCACCAGTGAGAACAAAGCCATCACCAAGTTAGTTGCTCCTGAGGAAGGAGAGCAAAGGATGAACTTCTGCTGTCCTTGGGGTCAAACCTGAGCTCTAAACTCGAAGACCAGTGAAGAGGCTGCTTCTGTTCCAATGCTGGGTGCAGAAGCCATGGAGCCCATGCTCTCTGTAACCAAGGAAAGACTTTGGTAAGTCAATGAATGATGGCGGATGCCTGAAAGTCAAAAAGCATCTGTGACCATGTGGAAAGGGTACCACGGGCTTATTGTTCTGGGTAAGGGGATGGCAGGATGCAGACTCAGCCATGAAGACTGAAGCGTTGGCTGCTTCATTTTTAGCTTCAGTTCTGCTGTGGTAATTGTATTGCTTCCAACTTCTTTTTGAATCAACTGTAGTCATTTAAATTTCCCCTCCTGTACCCTCTCACTAGTGTCCTGTATGACTCAATGTGTGCTTTCCTCTTATAGGCAATAATTCTTCAGTGACATCAAACTCTGTAGTGTCATTCTGTCTGTTGTCTTCACACATTAATACCTTGACACAGGCCATTGGTCTGTCAAGTGAAATCATTGAAAAATTGCCATTATTCTGGTTGTAGGCTTGTTGGCCTATTTCTGTTTTGTTTCTAGCCCTTTCCTGTTTTGAATAGGAAGCCTCCTGTGCTTTTTAAGTGTATCAGGACTCCAAGGAACAGAACACCAGGAGGTGTGTATAGAAAGAGGATTGGCTTGAACAAAAACGGAGGTTAAGCAAGTACTAAATCCACATAGTGGGCTAGATGACTCTGAAGGAGCTGAGGTATAGTTCATAGCTGAGGCCATCTACTGTGGAATTTCTTCTTGCTCAAGACAGGTCACCTTTTTTCTATATTCAGGCCTTCAGCTTATTGGATGAGGCACACACACAAGTGGAGGGAAGTCTGTTTTACTCAAAGAACACTAATTTAAAAAGAAATATCATTCACTAACAAACCCATGGGATCATCCAAAGTAACTAAGCCATATATCTAGGTACACATAAAATTAACTATAACACTAAATCCCTCTAACATGGCAGGATTTGAACTCATGCTCTCCTGTCAGCTGCAGGACAGCCACTGAGCTCTTTATTCCGAGTCCTGGGTATTTCACCTGTGCACTGAGGCTGGGGGTCAGCCAAGGACTGAAGGGAGTTTTAAAGCAGACGAACTCCATCCTTTAGTCAGCTTCCTTTCTGGGTTTGCTCCCCAAATGCTGTGTTATTTTTAATCAAAAACCCAAACATTTAATGAAGACTCAAGAGCCAGATGCTGTGTTGAAAGCCTGCTACCTTAGAGAGGCAGAGAAAGTACCCAGCTGCCCTTCCTACTCTACAGAAAGAAAATGGCCTTTCTACCCAGCCCATATCCCAAAGGAAAAGGCCAAAAGCCAAAAGCTAAAAAGCTTAAAGCCCTTTCATCCCCAAGCTATCTTAATAACCCTACTCTCAATGTTTCTCCTTTTTGTTTAACCCTTGTCATCTGGATTTTTGCTTTGCCTCTTGACCTAGGCTTGTCTTTATTTAGATCTTGGATTAAAGGTGTTGTGCTGAGACCCGGTTTTTATAATTCACAATCTTGGGGTTCACAATGGGATCAAATGTCCTGTAACGGCTAAGAGCTGTGATGGCGGGGCATCAAGACCCAACTCCCACCTTGCGTGCACGGATGGAATAGATTCAGGTTAGCCTGATAGGAAGCACAGGGGCTGGAGACTGACCCCTGGCTTCCAAAAGCTGATGGAGGTGGGAGACATATATTATTCCATGCAGAGGAGGGGTGTCTTCTCAGAGTCCATGGACCAATGCCCCTGGAAAAGAGCTTGCTGGCCACAGGCACAGATCTGGTAGCTGTAAACACCCTATCAGGAAGCACTTGGGTGGCTCTCGGCCATGGCTTCACACTCTTCCTGTTGTTCAGCCTCTGTGATAGACTCACAACTTGCTGTTGCCTCTTGATGTAAACACAACACAGGAAAATCAAAGTCACATTGTAGAGAACTGCGCTATAAACGCCTCCCAGTGAGACTCTTTTTGTGGAGAAAAGTCAGGGACAGCCCTGGTCCACCTTCCCAGATGGCTCGATAGCCTCCACTGCCCACACGTGGAGTGAAGAAGCCGGTCTTTTCTTGGTGAGAGAACAACATTCTCTTACTCAGCGGAGGCCCTGACCTCTCCCTGATCCCTCTTGATCCCTAAAATTCACGGCGGCCTTCTCACCCATGCTTGCTTCTGTCCCGCCTTACCGTGTGTACATATTACTTGGGGTCCTGGGAGTTTAACCCAAGACCTCACACCTGCAAAGCACTTCTTCAGCATGAGCCAACCTCCTAGCCCCTGTTTTGCTTTGTTTCAATAATTAAGCTTTTCTTTTGTTGAGCCTACCCAGCTCAAATATAAGCCAGGCTTGTTAACTTCCTGGGTAATTTTATGAACTTCAGAAATAATAAGATCAATGAACAGGTGTTTTGTTTTGTTTTGTTTTGTTTTGTTTTGTTTTGTTTTGTTTTGTTTTGCATGATTCCATTCAGTTTTCCTTCCAACTTAGCTTTAAAGAAGTTTACATTAGGACCACAGGAATACAAGCTTTCTCAGCAGGTAAAGATGCCTACTGCCAGCCAGATGACCTCAGTCCCTGCTCCAGAACCCACCCACACAGTGAAAATTGCCCTTTGATCTGCACAAACGCATTTTGGCATGTCTGAACATATGTGCACACAAAGACAGACATACACACAGACACACAAAGGACTGTGCAAAAGGAATGAATAAGAATGTAATCCTACTTTTAAAAAATGTATCTTCATGAAAAAAAAAATCAGATAAATTGTAGCTGAAGAACAGTCTGCACAATTCTTTTCTGGTCTTCAAAGCTATCCAGATCATCAAACATGTTCTGAGAATCTTCTGCAGCCGAAGGGACTTGAGGAGACACCATGACTAAATGCCACACAAGAATCCGGGCAGAGTCCCTTGGCAGGAAGAGACTATCAAGTGAAAGTCAATGACATAAAATGTTTGGGTTGCAGTTTGCAGTGATATACCTAATCAGTTCATTCTGTGTGTGTGTGTGTCTCTCTCTCCCTCTCTCTGTCTCTGTCTCTCTCTCTCTCACACACACACACACAGCATTGGCTGAAACTCAGGATCAAGAGTGCTTGGACTCATCAAACACAGTGAGCAGCAAGGCTGGCCTGATGAACTTCAGTGGGAACCCTTCCCTCTGCTCTCATGGCCTGAAGATATGCCACTTGTCATCTGATAGCAATATGCTTGTGGAAAAGCCCACTTTTCAAGGTTGATTAATTAGTATGACAAGTCTGAGATTGTGACAAATGACCCAGGAGGAAAAGAATCAGTTCTTAGGCTTTGCTCTGAGCAGCCCAGCCCCCACCCATCCCCCTTTCAGACTTGCTTTCACCGGCCACTTCTCTCTGTTCATGTCATGGCTCTGCTAGGCTCAGCACCTTGCTCTCTCTGCCTCCTTCATCTCCTCCAGTCTGCTTCTCCCCTCTCCCTATCTCACTGACTCTCCCAGGAATCTCTAAACATACTCCAGAATAAACATCCACACATGTGTTTTTAAGCCTAATTCTCAGACACAGTCTCCACAGGAACTCCTGCAATACCCCTGTGGGAAATGTGAGGTTCACTTTGTTGAAATGTAGCCAGCCCATCCTGGCTCCCAAACGTCAGGTTAAAAATCCAGAACTCAGCTGCAGACCCTTCCTAGCCAGGTGCATCTAGTCCAAGCCAGTGCCTGCTGACCCAAGGAGCGGGGCTAAGTCTCCCTCTTTTTCCTCCTTCTCATTCTTCCCCAACCTATCCATCCTCACCATCATCACTGCCTTATTTCAGCCACAACTACACTGCCCTTCTGCTTGGACTGGGGCAAGAACACAAAGGGTGTGCGACTCTGCTGGTAAGGACGAAGTCTGCCATTTCCGGACGGCTTCTGAGCTTAGTCCTTACGATGGACTCCCTTTCCTAGTTGGGTTCTCTTTTTGCCTGGTAACCCCAGATCCCACAAGGAGTGTCACCATAGCCCTAAGGGAAGATTACAGGTCCAACCCTGTTCTGATAAGAAACCTGCTCAGCGAGCACCTGGGGATTCCTGGAGGTACCCAGCAATGACCTTTAACTGTACATGGAGATTCTCCCCCATCCACAGGACAATTAAGTTCTGCTTTTCCCCTCTTATGATAGGGTTGTTTCATTACTTGTAAATCAAGTATCCCTGGCACCCCTAGCCCCATCGAATCAAACACACTCACCCTGAACTCCTCCCACTGAGGTTTATAAGTCTTTGATTCACAAAATAAATCTCTCTTGTTCCACTTCCCCACTATGGCCACCCTCAAGATTCATTATTTATTCTGGAAAAGAGAGGGCTCCCCTCCTCCTTGGAAATTCACCACTGAACTCCTGGGGCTTGGCTGCCAGCCAGGCCAGCTGGGGCCTGCCTGACTGCCTTCCACCGGCGAAGTACCTGCAGGGCCTGTATCTCACCAGACCGGTCTTCCGGCCCACTGAGACAGCTAGGCACTGGCTTTCCTTGACACCTCAGCCATTAATACAGTGTCTTAGCCAAAAAGCTGTAACATTTCAGTTTTCATTGCTGATATCCAAAATCTCATCTTAAAAGAGCTAACTGTAACACCAGGGGAAAACTTATTTCCACCTCTCCTGGTGAGACCAGGAGCCTTGCCTAGCACATATGCCTTGCCTTGCTCTTTAAGTATGGTGTTCTTCATGCTCTTGGGAGCTATTGGGGAGACTACATGTGATTTGTGGGGCTCCATGGTCTCCAAGGCCAGAAAAATAAAATTTATCTCATCTCTGGCCTCTGTTACAATGCTCCCAAATGAGATAACCATTTCTAAATGGCTCTATCCCCAAGACAGTGTCTCAATGTGGTTGACCCCAAGTATCTCTAAGAGCTACTGTCCCCTGGGGTCCCCTTCCTGGAAGCTTCTTTTGAGAAGGGGAGCTGCCAAGAGTACTGTCCTCTAGAGTCCAATCTCTGGGAACAGCTCTCAAGAAAGGCCTAGGGGTTTCCAGTGAAGCAACAAGGACTTCCAGAAGGAAGCCATGAACTTGGGTTTGAGGAATAAGCCAGGAAAGTCTCATTGCCGATGATTCCCCATCCATGGCATCCTCTCCCTGGGGAGAGGATACTAGTTGGCCAAGAACAGGGCAATGGCATTTCAGTCAAGAGCGGACAGCATGTGTGACAGTGTGCCATGAGGCTCCATCACCTAGTGACCACACAGCCATCTTAAAGCGCCTTACACAAGTCACTCTACTCTTGCTCACGGCGCGATGACCTCCTCAAAGTTTCCCCATCATTAAGCGTCCCGTGATTGTGATTCTCTGTTAAACTTTATGTGGGGCGAGGAGAAACACCCAACTCATGTCTGGAAAATATGTCACAAGGTGCAGTGGTGGGGCAGGACCCACTGTGTGTGTAGACAATGTAAAGCGAGGACTGAGAATCCAAAGCCATTCACCTTCACTCACAAGCGATTCTGCCATTCACAAACCAGATATGTTAATTAAAATGCTGCTAAAAGAAACAAATCAATTTACCAGCCCCAGTACATGATGATTTATTCTATCTCACACACGAAAGATTGCTTATGAGGATCATGTTTCTGCTTCAGGTGATCATTTAACAAAAGCTGTTAATGAGTAGCACTTCTATCAAGTCAGACAAAAGACACCCTGGGACTCCAGACATCATTATAACGCAGCACTTGGTTATAGCTCCTCCTTCAGCACAGCATGTGAAAGGTAACCTGTGTGGGTGAGACCCAGTCCACACAGCCACCTGCCTTCTCGCAGAATGGAAAAGCAGAGTCTTCCAAGACAGAAGTTATTCAGCTGTGAAGGAATGTTCACAGGGTCTGTGCCCCGACTCTCGAATTGATGACAAGAGCAGCAGAATGTGGCTTTCCTGAGGCCTTTAGTGCAAATGCTATGTACACTGCAACCATCACCACAAAATCACATGAGGGTAAAAATGATAGTAGCTCTCTGTGGCACACTGGTCCATCTTCCTCTTGATCCCCCTCCTTTATTTGAAGAGCTGCGGCTCCAAGGCCCTTCCCAGGACTGTGAATGTCCTTCCTCTTTCTCCAGCCTAGTCTGTCCTCTCTTCTCTTAAAAGGTCAGTCTTCCATTGACAGCACTGGATACTGGCTGGTTGGCTCCACAATCCGTGACAAGTTTGTATTTAAAGCCAGAATCTCCTAGAAGCCAAGACTATGAGACCGGAAGTTCTGAAAGTGAGCCTGAATGGTTATAGCCCCACAGTGCTGAGGAAGCTGTCTCGGGTTTGTTCCCATTTTTCACAAGCCATGTTGGGGTGGGGTTCCATTGATGTGGGTACAGTGTTGTCGTAGAAGCTTGCACAGCTCCTATGCGGGAACCTAGGCTGAGAAATGCAGATTTAGGGTTTCCCTTTTCCCTGCTGCTGATTCATGTACTTCCCCTGTACAGTCTTGCATAACAGGACTGGCATCATCCCTCAGGACAGAGGTGCTGCCAGGAGCAGTCCTTTAGTTCCTGTGGCTGTACTGTGCCCGTGCAATGATCCATCAGCAGCCTTGGGTGTTCAGACACAAACACCCAAAGCCCCTTCTGATGTGGCTGCCGCTCACAGCTCTATCACCTGGGCATCTCTAGAAAGGGACAGAAAAGCGGAAGACTCACAGTTAGAGTGATGGTGTCCTTACGGTTTGCAACGAGCAGGTGCAAGGAGCTCACCAGCAGATGTCAACACCATGGGGCACCTTCTCCAGTGACACAGAAAGATGCCCTTAGCTGGTGCTGAAGCCAGATATCAACCATGAGGTTGCTTCTGCCTGCCAAAGCCAAGGTTTCGCCCACATCCATACAGTAGTGTCATTCCCCAAAGTTAATCAGAATATTTGGGGAAAGTGTCACTGTCTGTATATGGAGAACATGTCCAGATCTTGGCAGATACTAAGAGAAATAAGGTAGGGAGGCCTATGGGATGTAATGAAAATGATGACTTCAACTCTAGACCACAAGTTGTTAGCATCTATGCCAGCTCAGATACGAGGGAAGGCATCATCCATGAATTTTTTAGGAAGAGGAAAACAGAAGAAAAGTCTGAAGTCACCAAGCCAAGCCCTGACACAGCTCCTGGAGCTGAAGGTTGGGGCACAAAGCTCTGAGCTATGGGACATGGAGATCACCAGCATCTTCGTGAAGGAGACAGAATTCACACCGACACCACAGTCTCCCATAAGCGTTATCTGTCCCGACAACAGGATGACACATTTATGCTCGCATTGACTGCTCCCTAATTGTAAATGCCATCTGTCGGGCCTGGTTGGCAATGATCTCTTGGCGTCTGACATCTCAGCACAGGTGTAGAAGGAGCCACAAGCAGGAAGATGACAGAATGGAACATGCATGCGGCAAGTCAAGTCAACAACCATAAAACAGCATATCTCCACCCAGCCAGTGTCTGAGGACTAAGCACACAAGTGAAGCCCAAGCTTCCAGAGATTAACGGCAGGAGAACCAGCAGTGGCAATGAGCAGGCTAGGGACAAGAATGGCATGGTGGCAGACAGAGTAATGGGAGTGAGCCACTTAGGTCCTTGTCAGCTTGACATAAATGGTAGTCATCGGGGAGGAGGAAAGCTCAGGTAAGAAAATACCTCCATCCCGTAGGCAAGTCTGTGGGGGCATTTTCTTCATTTGGGAGGGCCCTGCCCATGGTGGTTGGTGCCAGCCCTCTGCAGGTTGTTGTGTGATGAGCCTGGACAGCAAGTCAGGAGCCTTCCTCTGTGGCCTCTGCTTCAGGTGCCATGCCTAGGCTCCTGCCTCTCAAGTTCCTTTCCTGACTTCCCTCTGAGGATGGACTGTGAACTACAGGATGAAATAAACTCTTTCCTCCACAAGCTGCTTTTGGTCATGGTCGTCATCACAGCAATAGAAACCAAACTAGGACAAGGGGTGATTTGATCAAAGTACACTGTAAAGCTAATGAGAGCTTAATAAAAAAAAAAAAAAAAACATTTAAAAAGAAGATCTGATAAAGGAAGGGGAGACAAGAGAAGAAGAAAATCTAAGAGAAAGCTTTTAATGCTGTCAAATGCTAGTGTGTTTCCCTAAAAAAAAAAAGGATAATGGTCAAAAAGAAGATGGAGTTTGTGGGGGGCGGGGCTGGGCAGGCAGAGCCTGAGCATGGAGTTCATGCCTTCCATTGATTCGCAGCCCCGAGTTTAAAAGCCCATTCGGGGCTGAGGAGAGTACATGCGTCTGCATCTACTCAGAACATGTGCTGAAGAGATGGATGACCAAAGGGGACAACTGACCGGATGTGGCAGTCCTGAGCTCAAGAAGCACCTCCAGGACAAAGTCAGCCTCTCACAGGAGACACAATTCCCTTAGCGCAGATGTCAACAGCCTCCTGAGAGCCAGACACAGCCTGTAGTAAAAGGCAAGCTAGGCAAAGGAGGGAATGACATAAACTGTCTGAGTGAGTAGCTGAATTCGATGGCCCAGCCATAGGCATGTAAAGAAAAAAAAAAGACATTTTGGACCCAATACACTTAGAGTGACTATTAAGCCAAATTATTTTACCATATACTTCAAGAAGGAAAAACAAAGAGATAAATAAAATCAGTATATGCTTCTGTGTCCCATGAGCTAAAGAGAGCCTCGGAGCATTTTGAAAATAGGAATGGGGTCTTGGAATGCATCAGAAATGTTTCACTGGTGAGGAAGTGGCCCACTAAATGTGGTGGATAAAGTCCTTCTCTGTCGGTTTCTTGTTGAGTGGATGATGAGTGGGTTTTCAAGACCAGGCACAAGGCATGGAGTGCTCCGTGTCTCCTGTCACCTAACACTGGCAGCTTAAGATGTGTCAGAGAAGAGGGAATGAGTAACCCTGTAAGAACTGGGAGAGAAGGGGTGCGCTTTGGCAGGGTGTCATGAAAACTCAGAGGGACGGAAGAGAAAAGGAGCCAAATGATACAAGCATCCCCGAGGACAGCCAGTGTAATACATACTCAAAGGTCAGGTCGGAGGCAAAGACCTTAAACACACAAGATGTTCAAAATACTGAGGGTTAAAATTACCAAGAAAGGCGAGAACCTTATGAATACAACCCAAGGGCTTTCATGAAATACACGAGAACAGATGTTGAGCATCTTTATAACAAATCTGTGGCATTCATTCACAGGGAACGCAGCCATAGAGAAGAAAGAAAACCTGTGATGGGTGGGAGCATGGGCAGAGCTGGAGGGCATCATGTTAAGTGAAGTGAGCTAGATAGAGAAAACTGTTGTGTGCTCTTGAACATCCATGGATGTTAAGAGAGACTTTAACCTGAGCATACACTATCGATAATGAGGGGTGGGGATAAAGCAGGGCAGCATTTGCCTTGTGTCCGGAGGAGGCATGACCTGAGACAGCACACTAAACCCCACCAATATGCGTGATTAATGCATCTGCTAATCAAAAATAAAATAGATCCCCCCCCCATGGATTTCTGGTTAATGTCACAATGAAGTTAATCAACTTCAACCTAATGTATAAAGATAATATATCTCCCAAAGAAATTCCAAGACGGTTGGTTGCATAGCAAAATTCCAAAGCTAACTGGAAAGCCTTGCCTCAGAACTAATCTAGCAAATGTCTCCCTGAGGAGGAAGAGCAGGGTGGGTGTGCTGGGGTGGGAGAAAACAGCCTTCCAGATGGTGAAGCAGTATCCGGGATCCCTCACTAGTCACGGTGTGGTATCTGCCCATTGCTGACCACAGGTGTGCAAGTCCAGAAACATCAGAGCAAGTGCGGGAACGGAGAGCAAAACGGGCACCGGGAAAGAGGGTGGGGCCAGCACTGCCATTTGTTCCCTGGTTTGCTTTGTTTATCTATTTATTTTGTGGGGCAGGGCGTGTATATGTGTATGTGCACGGGCACATGTGTGTGCGTCTTTGGAGCTCGAGTTACAGGTAGGTGTGAACCACTGGACATGGGTGCTGGCAGCCCAACTCAGGCCCTCTGAAAGGGCTGCAGGCCTTTAAGCGCTGAGCCATCTCACGGATCATTTGTTTCTGAGAAGGGGACTCACTGTGTAGTTCAGGCTGGACTCTAATTGGCAACCCCGCCAGCCCTGGAGTTATAGTCATGGCCTGACTCTACTCAACTGGTGTTTTTAATGAGGTTGCCATTTATATAAACGAATAAATTCTATCTATAGCTAATATCACACACCAGAATGAATGCAAGTGAATCTGATTAAAAAAATTTTTTTAAATACCGCAAAATATATCTGTGAAGGTATGGATAGGTATAAAATTATAACTGGTTATGTGTAAATGGTTGATACAGTTTTTTGTGAAAGGGTCAAGGGCAGGGGTTCCGGCAGGCCGGAGTCACTGAGATGGTGACCTCAAGGCGGAGACATATCAACAGTATAGAGAGAAATAATTCTCTGCATTTATGTTTGACTAGTCTCATCTTTGGCCTTTGTTCCTATTTTACATGTTTAAAAATAAAATTAAGAGTTTGAAATAAAACATTGAAGTAACCTAGTCTCTGAGACCTAGGAATTAGTACCTCTAATATTGTATCAAATTGGTAGCATTAACCACACAGAAAAAATTATTTAAGTTGAACACATCACTCTGATTGTGTGCACATGGCAAATGCTGCAGAATCGTCTTTGTGCTCGCTGGGCAGCCTGTGTCAGAGCATGCTGTGACTCAGGAAGCACCATGTGTGGTTATCGGGATCAAGCGAAAAGAGGAAATCCTGCTGTGCTAGACAACCGGGATCTCCATTTCAGGGGAGGCAAGACAGACACGCACGCAAAAGAGGACACTTTGGAGACCTCAGAAGATTGGCATTGCTGTTTACAAGTATACACTGAATGAACTTAGGGGGAAAAAAATGACATGGGGGTGGCCATGAGTGTGACACATGCTGTCCAAATCTGGATTTCTAACACTCAGACCCCATAAAAGCAGAGGGAACTCTGAGGAAAAGGGTGAGGGGTGACCCTGGATGAGGGCAATACAAAGGGAACCTGAGATACTGTGTGTATGTGTGTGTTGTGTGATTGAATGTGTATATATGTGTTGTGTGTATGTGTGTGTGTGTGTGTGTGCATGTGTGTGTACATGTGTCTGGGTACGTGTGTGTGTGTGTGTGTGTGTGTGTGTGTGTGTGTGTGTGTGTGTGTTTGGTCTGAGAGGTTCTCCCAGAGAGCAAGGTGGTTGGCACAGGGGCCCACTTGTCATCAAGAAATACCTTACACTGACTCAACTTGGGACTCTTCGAGCACCAAAGAATTATGACAGTGATATATTAAAATTCATTGAATCTACAATAGCAATAATCAGTCAAAAAATAAAAAAGGAGAAGAGAGAAGTATAAAAAGTCCCCCTTCCTCAAAAGAAGAAAAGAGTGACCTTTGTTAGATGCAGAAGAGGTACCAGAATTGGACATTTAATATTTCTGTAACCACCAATCGCCACAGCTGGCTCAGACATGGATTATGAATGGATGAAAGCAATGGGTGAGGAATGGCTAGGGTTAGTCTATATTCACAAAGCCGCAGTCTTCAGAATATTTGCTGCTGACAAAAAACATGGCAATCATCAGGGAAATGCAAATCAAAACAACCCTGAGATTTCACCTTACACCCATCAGAATGGCCAAGATGAAAAAACTCAAGTGACAACACATGCTGGAGAGGTTGTGGAGAAAGGGGAACTCTCCTCCACTGCTGGTGGGAATGTAAACTGGTACAACCACTCTGGAAATCTATCTGGCACTTTCTAAGACAATTAGGAATAGTGCTTCCTCAAGACCCAGCTATACCACTGCTAGGTATATACCCAAACTTTGCTCAAGTACACAAAAGGGATACTTGCTCAGCCATGTTTATAGCAGCTTTATTTGTAATAGCCAGAACCTAGAAACAACCCAGATGTCCATCAACGGAGGAATGGGTACAGAAATTGTGGTATTTTTACACAATGGAATACTACTCAGCAATCAAAAAGGAGGAAATCATGAAATTTGCAGGCAAATGGTGGGATCTAGAAAAGATCATTCTGAGTGAAATATCCCAGAAGGAGAAAGACAAACACGGTATATACTCACTTATATAGACCTATAAGATATGATAAACATAATGAAATCTATACACCTAAAAAAGATAATCAAGAGAGCGGACATGGGGTAAGATGATCAATCCTCATTTAGAAAGACAGATGGGATGTGCATTGAACGTATGACAGGAGTCTACTGAGGGCATCTGAAAGACTCTAACTAGCAGTGTTTTCAAAGCAGATACAAAGATTCATGACCAAACCTTCGGCAGAGTACAGGGAATCATATGAAAGAAGGGGAGTTAGTATGATGGGGAAAGGATAGGAGCTCCACAAGGACCAAATATATCTGGGCACAGGGTCTTTTCTGAGACTGACATTCAACCAAGGACCATGTATGGATATAACCTAGAACCTCTGCTCAGATGTAGCCTGTGGTAGCTCAGTAACCAATTGGTTTCCCATAGTGAGGGGAACAAGGACTATTTCTAACAGGAACTCAATGACTGGCTCTTTGACCTCCTCACCCCCCAAGGGAGGAGCAGTCCTGTTAGGCCACAGAGGAGGGCTTTGCAGCCAGTCCTGAAGATAGCTGATAAAACAGGTTCGGATGAATGGGGAGGAGGTCCCCCCTATCAGTGGACTTGGAAAGGGGCATGGTGGAGATGAGGGAGGGAGGGTGGGATTAGGAGGGAATGAGAGAGTGGGACACGGCTGGGATACAGAGTTAATAAAATGTAACTGATAAGAAAAAATAAAATTAAATTAAAAAAAACCACGTCGATCTCTAGAGTGCAGAGAGCAAATGTTGCCTTCCCTAGCCAAGCTATCAAAAGAAGCAGGGAGACTGGGGGGAATTAGGTATGTGAACCCTGATACAGGATAATGCCTAAGCCAGATAGGCTGTGTTACCTCCCTCCTTGGTATTTTTTACACTGAACCTCCCCCCAAAAAATAATGAAAGAAAAATATGAGACATTGTACAATTTTCTGCTTAGGTAGTTTAAAATGAACAGTGCTGTGTGAATAAAAAAAAAAAAAGAGAGAGAGAGATGCAGAGAACATATATATTTTGTTTGCAATTTTCCAGCTTTTCTGCAGATTTCAAGATTTATTTTCTCAAACAGAAAGAGGGCAAGAGAGAAGATGGGACATGATTCTAGACCTAGAGCAGCCTTCCCGGCCAGCTGGTGAGTTATCATTCTGGGTACAGCCCATGAGCTGAGCAGGCGACCAGATATGAGTCAGAAAACGTCCATCTTGCTATCGCGTGCGAGTAATCCAGAGGACATGTTCAACCAGGATCTGGGGGTTCTGCCCCCCCCAAGCATCTGTTCCTACTGTGAAAGCTTTTCCCACAGCCTCACAAAGCAGTATGGGAGACAAATGGTCACACACACTGAAGTATGTTAAGGGTGGTGTTTTGGATTTTGTTTTCATTAAATGGGCTACATTAGCTACAAGATTGGCCACTATCAAAAAAAAAAAAAAAAAAAAAAAAAGCTGTGGGAAAACTGGATTCTCCTTCTCTTAAAGCCGTTTGTTTGTTTGTTTGTTTGTTTGTTTGTTTTGTTTTCAGCTCTAATTGAGCCAAAGACCACAGCTTCACTTTTAGTATGGCAAAGGATCATTGCTTGAGACCTTCCTACAGCCCTAAAGGAGCACTGTCCAAGCACAAGGTCCCTAGCTAGTGCTAGCGTTCCCATCATGACAAACGGAAGAGCCACAGCTGCCACCAGGGCACCGCCAGCCTTCCTTCCTGTTGGGGATGACACTGAGGAAAAGCATGGGAACAGAGAGGGATGTTGTTAATAAAACTCAGGGCAGACCAGGTGAGGCCGGGCTGTGTGTGTGTGTGGGGGGGGGAGCTGGCTCCTTGTGCTCAGCTGCTTCCTGGGATCCCCAAACTCATCTAGTGTTAGTCTGGGAAACCTGACCACCTCCCTCCGCTGCTGCTTCCCCTTCCTTCACCGCCCTTGGTCGTTGCGTTTGACGGTTCATTGTTGGATAGCTATTGCAGCCCTCTTGCCTCCCGTAGCCCCCATGCCTCAAAGAATCCAGAATATTCTCACCGTTGTGTTCTTTCTGCAGCCTCTTGGTTGCAATCCGGCAGGTGTTCCAAGAGAGAATGACCTCTGAAAGGCTCATCCAGAGGAGTTCCCATTGGCGTAGGCCCTCCTTCTGACCCCATGAGGATGATTGTGACCAGCCCACTCCCACCCTGCTCCTTCCCTGAGTCCTGGTGCTCTCCTGGAAGTTTCAGGGTCCACAGTCATTCACCCCAGGGAGCTTAAACCCCTTCTCTTCAACACCTTCCCTCTCCACACCATAGGGAGAAGCATCTGATCTCATTATCGGGCTCTTTCACTGGCCAAATGTTCACCAAATTCTCCCTTCCCAGGGCTCCTATGCTTGTATGGATTCCTGTTTGCTTTCTATCTGCACCCTGACACAATCCACTCCCTACTGGGTTTGCAGCCCTTGGCACCTCCAAGGTGCCACAGGATCATATGGACCTCTCCTGTCTCACCGTTCTCGGATGGCTGTCATCTGTGAACCCTGTAATGAAAGGGAGCTTGTCTTCTCTCTCTTGCCATCCAGCACCTTTCCCATGGTCTCATGTCCACTCATTCATTCATTCATTCATTCATCCATCCATCAATCCATCCATTTATCACAGACAAAGGCTCACACTCTGTTCCAGGCACTGGGCTACCTGCTAGGGCTACAAAGATGGAAAGAAAAACCTGCCTTCATGAAGGTTATATTTTAAGGAGGGAAATGAACAACAACAACAAAAAGCCCCAGAATTTAATGACATGTGATGTAACTATGGAAAAGAGCTATAGAGAAAAATAAAGCCAGTGTTTGGGAGACAGCTCAGTCAGAAAAGTTTTGTCAGCAGGTATGAAATGCTGAGTTTGCTCCCCAGCACCCATGCAAAAACTGGGGCACATATCTGTAGCCCAGCACTAGGCAGGAAGTAGCGGGGGGGGGGGGTCCCTGCTCCTTGCTGCTTGCCAGCCTAACCAAATCAGCAAGCTTCAGGTTCAATAAGAGACCTCGCCTCAAAAAATAAGGTGGAAAATGATTGAGGAAGACACCCAACATAATAAGCCTCTGGTATCCACATATATGCACATATATGTGTACAAGCCTGGCACACACAAACGCACCCACATGCACACATGGAAAAGAAAGAGAAGGGCAGAGTGGGGTGCTCCTCCTTAAAGCAGGCCATCTAAAAATCAAACGCTAGCACTAATGCAGAGGTGTCAAGGAAATGAGGTGCAAGGCTTGCAAGTACGTGAGCAAAGAGCATCTCTGTGTTAGAAGGCAGTGAGTGCAAATGTCTCTGGGGCAGGCTGACCGAAGAAGACATAGATGCAGAAAGGCAACACTTCTGGATGCTAGCGGGCCAATCGAACCCAGAGCAAACTCTGGTCGTGGAGGGGCTGTGGACTTTAGTCTAAGTGTACTACGCGTGGATGCTTCTGAGCGAGGTGTTTGGGGAGGAGTCTAACCCAAGATGCAACGACAGTGCTGAGCCCCTTTGGCTATGGTACTAATGGCCACTGCTCTCATGACCCCCGCCCCCCGACCAGTCCAAAGAAGGGAAGAGCAGCAGGCAGGACCTATGGGGAGCATTTCAGTCCTCTAGAGAAAGCCGGTGACTGAAGAGCTGAGGTCAGGGTAGGAGTGGGGTTAGGGGACAGTCCTCCACTGACCAGTCTGCAGCAATCTTACCTGGGGCTTCTCTTCCTCAATGTAATGGTGTCTAAAGAGAGAAAACAGAGCATTAGCAAGGTAGGCCCATGACTCTTTTGCCCAGCGGGCAGGGGTGAGGGCTCAAAGCCAGCAGAGAGGAGATGCTCCAGAGTGGGCCACTCACTGGCAAGTCATTCAGGGTACATCTTAGTGCTGGTGGAACCTCTCTGTGCATGACCAGTCCCTGAGCCCCTTGGCTGGCACACAGGTGTGACCAAGTGTTCATTCCCCATACCGCCCAAGGCCTACAACCCCTCAGCTTGCTGACTGAGTCTCCCAAAGGGGCTGAAGTTCTCAGGAGAAGGGAGGATGGGGACTGTGTGATGAAGAGACAGCTTCTTCTACTCTTACTGGTAGGGAAACAAAACGAAAAAGAAGCCAGTGCTTGTAACCAGGGATGCCCACTTCCTGAAGCTCCCTTAGGGCCCACACCACCCTTTCCCAAAAGGCCATGGCCACGTTGTTGCAGGGACACTCCATTTATTCTCCGTGGAAGTTCCTGGGCTGTAGGCTTGTGGGTTTGCTCTGTCTTTTGCCACAGAGTTTCCCTTAGAGCTTCACATTAAGTCACCGTTTTCTCTAGCTTGGGTCTAGAATGTTCTCCAAAGGCACATTTGTTAAAGGCTTATTTCCCAGCCCATAGTGCTCTTGGGAAGTGGGACACCTTTAAAAAGTGGGACTTACTGGGAGATCTTAGTCCTTGTGGGGCATGTTCTTGAGGAGGATTGTAGAGCTCCAGTTTCTTCTCTCTGAGAGGAACCAGCTTCCTCCTCCACACATGCATGGTTTATTGTATCACCACAAGTCCCAGGCCAAGAAGATCAATTAAGCACAGTTAGTGCAAGTTTTGGTTTGTTCAAAAACTCAGTCATGTTATGTGAATATGTTTTTGTTTTAATCCCAAGTGGGGATATGGGACTGCCTTAGTTTATCCGCAGCTGATAATTGCCTTGTGTGGCTCAGAGAGGAGCAGGGTTTTTGCCAGCTGGAGATAGTTTAATTCTGAGGAATTGGAGAAGCCATAAATACGAGAGCCCAGAGAGGGAAGGGGAGAACTTCAAAAGACAGACAGAGAAAGAAGGCTGCTTGACTGCTGGATATCCTGACTACAAGATTGGTATTTCCCCCCCAAAGAATCCAATGACCCTAATCAGCAGGAACTAAGTCTAAAGAGGTCTATGTTCCCTGTCTCTTCTAACCTTCTTTCTCTCCTACTTAGTGTTGGGGGGGGTTGGTGGAAGGAAGGTAGAGGCAGAAGGACCCCAAATAAA
>NW_026594403.1:0-20598 GCF_907164565.1 Psammomys obesus
TAATGGGGTTTTTGTTTTGTTTGTAGACCTCAGTTAGTTTTTTTTTTTAAGTTGACTGCTACAGAAAGAGCAAACATGGCTTTGAAGTTCCCTCTGGCTTCCTGTCTCACCATGTAATCACCCTTTCTTTCACATGCTCCTATCATGATGCCTGTTGTCATATTTTGTTGCAGCCAAGATCTCTCTCATCAGAGCCAAGCAGATGCAGCCACCTAATCTTCGACTCTTAGACTCTAAAGTTGTGAATTATATAAACCCATTTTCCTTATTGAAACCCAACCTCAGACATTTTTTTTCATAACCACATAAAACACAAAATATATAAATGTATATATCAACACAATGGTAATTTTTAAAGTCAATATGCCAATCAAAACCTAACACAACAGCCAGAAAACTGGGTTAGTTGTTTCTCAAGATTAACTTAAAGAAAAACAAATAATATAAAAATAATAAAATAACATTTGAAATATCTGAAACACTGATAATGGAGGGACTTCTCTAATAATTAGAATAGTTGGAAACAAAAATAAATTATCTTCATATAAAATGGATTTCAGGGGCTGGAGAGATGGCTCAGTGGTTAAGAGCGCTGTGTGCTCTTCTAAAGGACCCAGGTTCAATTCCCAGCATCCACATGGCAGCTCACAATTGTCTGTAATGCCAGTTCCAAGGGATCTGTCACCTTCACACTAATGCACATAAAATAAAAAATCAAATAAAATGGATTTCAAAGAGGTAAGAATGTAATTTTTAACATTTAAAGTATGAGAGAAAATTCTGAGGACTTAAAAAAAACTCTTTATTGATTCTTTGTGAATTTCACATTATGAACTCCAATCCCACTCATCTCTCTGTCCCTTTGCAACTGCCCTACAAATGCTTTTATAAGCATGCTGGCATGTGGTTGGAAATACTTTCCAAGATTCGACACCAAAAGGTACTCTGTGTAGTTCATCAAGTGTAAATTACACCTAAGTAAAAGCAACTTCTGAAAAAGGAATACCACAATAGAAAAGAATGGCAGTCAGACTACACAAATCACCACAAACGGGAAGCATCTGTATAGTGTAGTATAGAGCTTGAAGTTTTGGCTAGAGAGTAATAAGACAAAAAAAAAGTATACAAATAGGAAAAGAGGAAGTCAATGTATTCCTATCCTCATATGACTTGATTCTATACATAAGAGATCTTAAAGATTCCAACAAAAATGCTGATAAATACTTTCAGCAAAGTGAGAGGATACAAAATTAACATATGTAAAACATATAACATATATATTTCATGTGTGTGTGTGTGTGTGTGTGTATAAAAATCAGGAAAACAATTCCATTCACAAAAGTCATAAAAGACCAGGAAATAAGTATAACTAAGGAAACAATGCACCTGTATAATGAAAACTTTAATACACTGAAGAAAGAAATCAAGGAAGACACTAGAAGATGAAAAGAGCCTCCTAGTTCATAGGTCAGCAGAATGAAAACTGTTAAAATGGTCACCTACTTGTGGTTTGAATGGGAATAGCCCCTATAGGGTGATATATGTGAATACGTAGTCACCTGTCGGTAGAACACTTTGAGGAAGATTAGGAACTGAGGTCTTGTTGCAGTATACTGGCCTGGTTGGAGAAGGTGTGTCACTGAGAATGGGCTTTGAGCTTTCAGAAGCCCATGCGCACCAGGCCCAGTGCCTCTGTCTGCCCACTTGCCTGTAGATCATGATGTAAAACTCTCGGCTACTGCTCCAGTGCCATGTCTTTCTAATCTCGCCATGATGGCTAACCCTCCAAAACTGTGAGCAGGCCCCCAGATAAATCTTTCTTTTATTAGAGCTGCCTTGCCCACGGTGACCCTCCACAGCAAGTGAACAGCAACTAAGACACTACCAAAAGCATATCAAAATGCCAGTTCCTTTCTTCACAGACATAAGAAAAACAATCTCAACATGGATGTGGAAACACAAAAGAACAGGCCAAGGCAATGCTGAACAAAAAGGGGTGTCACCATGCCTGATTTCAATTTACACTATAGAGCCATACCAATGAAAACAGCATGGCGCAGACACAAAACAGACAAGTAGATCAACGGAGCAGAACAGAGGAGCCATATATAGTCTATGGGACTATAGCTTACCTGACCTTTGACAAAGACACACACACACACACTGGGAAAAAGGCAGAGCCTTTAACAAACGGTACTGAGAAAAAGGACTCAACATACGGGGGGAGGGGGGGAAGAGCTATATCTTTATCACTTATCCTGTACAAAACTCGCCTCCAAAATGATAAAGGACCTCAATATAAGACTTGATACCTAAAACCTGTCAGAAAAAAAAGTAGGGAATATGCACACGTAAGGACCTTGCGAGTAGGACCCTAGTTGTGCAGGAATGAAGGCCAAGAAATGACAAATGAGACCTCAAGAAACTAAAGGCCTGCTGCCCAGCAAAGGGAAGAGTCAACAAACAAGGAGACCGCCTGCAGAATGGAAGAAAATCTGTGCAGCTACACAGAGGATCAGTGTCTGGGCTATACAAAGAACTCAAAGAACTAAACACCAAGAAAGCAACGCCACTGGGGGAAAAAATGGGCAGTGGAACTGAACAGAAAGTTCCCAGTAGAACACAAATGGCTAGGAAACACTTTCAGGTGTTCAAGTCCCTTAGACATCAAGAACATGCAGATTAAAACCACATTAAAGACTCCATCACACCCCAATCGGAATGGCCACCAGGAACACAGGGAGTGCTTATACAGTGTTGGGGGAAGGGTAAAGGGGTGTGGCCACTTTGGAAACCTGTACTGAGGTTTCTCAAAAACCTTCCCATATGGTGTTCGGTAGCCAAAATATTTGGGAACTGCAAACTCATCTCCTATCTGCCGGCAAGAAGGGAGGGCTACCCCGGGGCCTTTGCCCTTCCTCACAAACTTCACAGTTAGCTGAGACCCAAGCCAGCAGCAGATCAGGAACACAAGGCTGTCCCATTTATAGGGCTGCTAAGTTTATATCAGACCTTCCCACCACATACCCGTTTTGGGGTATGAGGCTTCCCCAGGTAAGGTGGCCATGAAGACACAGATCTGAACAGTTGGCTGAGAATTGTCAAAGTTCTGTTCCCTAACCAAATTCTAGTTTAGTCCCTTGGGGATTTCTTAAGGAGTCTCAGCCTTGGCCCAGGAACAGTTGAACAGGCACAGTAGCTACAGTTCAAGGCCATGTACGGGCCTGTGATCATGCACTTGGCATACGGTGCCCACCTGAGAAAACTCAAGCTGTCCAGAGACCACCCTTTTCCTCCTCATGGCTGATGACATGCCATCTTCCAGCCTCTGTGAGGAGGAAGGATTCTGCTTCTGGAAGCTTCTTATACTGAGACATTTCCCTATGGGCCAAAGACACACTTGCTTTTCAGTATCATTATCCTTTGGATCTGAAATGTCCCCCAATGCACTTTCAAGTACAGTCCCTCGCCGTTGGTGCTAATTGAGCTAGCAGACACTCTGGGCAGTAGAACCTAGCTGGAGAAAGGGGGTCCCTGGAGGTGTATCATCCCCATGCTCTTCCTGTCGCGCCCTTGGCTTTGTGTTGGCTATGAGCAGCTGGCCTCCGCCACCACATCCCATGCCGCCATGGCAACCTGACCTGCTGCATGGGGCCAAGCGGCTGCATCCTGAACACTAAAAAATAAACCAGGAGAAATCTTTCCTCGGATGACTTCTGTCTGGTAATTGGACACGGCACCAAGAAAGGTAACAAAGACCATTGCTCTCTAAAGCGTATGTAGTTCCCTGACTCAGTGTACTATGTCCCATGCTGTGGCCTTCCCCCATTTCCTCCATTCTCTCTTAGAACCACGAAGTCCCAGTACTAGTCCAAAGAAAGTGCAGTTCAGGCCGTTCTCTTAACAGGCCTCTGGCCGCTAAGCAGGGTCCAACTTTCTTTATCTGACAGCATACAAAGATCACTACTTCCAGCAGGACATGACTAGGAGGGACGTAGTCACTCATTCCTCTGGCCTTCCTTCCATATCTACATTCCATATCAGCCACAGTGTCCAAGATCTGTCCTCATGCTCACGACCTGACTCACAGGCCTGTGGCCCACAGAGGCCACAAGACTTGCACTGCATTAGCAGAGTCACACCAGCATTTGTATAATGACAGAAGCCGGGACCCCTGCTCTGCTACATGCTGCACCTCCTCGGGGACCCCAGCCACACTCTCACCTCTCATTTCTGTCGCTGAGGAGCCATTGGACCAAGCTGTCCACTTGTTCCTGTGCTTGCTGATTTCTTGCACTTTGCAGACATACTGCCCTTGATCTGCTGGCCGGAGTGTCAGGACAGACAGCCTGTACAGCACTCCTCGACGCTCCTCGAGCAGGCGCAGCCTCTGTTGGTTGGCAGTACGGCTGAAGTTCCCATAGTACTGAATCACCCGAAGCTTCGTCATCTTCACCATCAAGGCCTCCTGGGAGCCATGAGGGGCGAAGAACCAGCGCACCGCCAGCAAGCTGTCCTTCCGTCTCTTCTGGGAGACGTGGCAGAGGAGAGTGGCATTTTCCCCTTCCAAGTAGTCAACTACAGGTCCTGGGGACACAGTGACATTGAGAGCGCCACACACCTCTGCAAAGAAAAAGGGAGAAACCATGAATGAAGGCCGCAGCCTGAGTTCACGAAGCCATGCCATTGCCAGGAGCTAGGGACGGGTTGCGTACTGCTGGTCTCTGGATGCTCTGCAGAGCCAGAGGCAGTGGTCTCAGTATTGTCTATGCTCACTCCCCAGTCCCACTATGGCTCTTCTACGGGCCTCATGGGCTCTCACATTCCTATGGCTCTCATTCACATGGTATGCGAAACCCTGGCCATCTGAACAGGCATGTTCTCCAGAATGTTCTAATCTGCCACGAAAACCAAGATCACACGTATGAATCAGGACTTGAAGAATCTCTTGAAAACTCAGCTCATTCTCATCTTCTCTACTAGCCTCCCCAATGTGTGTTTTTAGTCTGTGTTGACAGGGCTGTGGTCAGAGCTGCCTAAGGCAGGCCCGAGATGCATCCTGTGATGGCTCATCAACCAGGAGACTGAACCTGTCTACCTTCCTCCTTGTTCACTCTCTTAGTGTCAGTGAGTCCAGCTCTAGGCAGTAATGGTCAAGCAGAGCGCTACACTAGCACTAGTGTGCTGGACTGACACGGGATTCTCCGTGGCTTTGGACTCAGGAACTGAATCACACAAACAAGCTAAAGTGAAAAATGAAGGAAGGCGCCTCTAGAACCAGGAAGGAAATGGCACTCTCCTAATGCCCCCCAAAAGATGCCTCAGAATTCCAGCCCCTTTCCACTAAAACCTGCCCTTTGACTCCTTAGTTTAAACCAATCTAGGGGTAGTCCACACCTACTACTCCTGAGTTTCAGTGAAGCACCACAATACCCACCCGACCATCCAGACTAGCTGAAGCTGGAGAAGCCGAACACTGGTACCTTTCCCATGAAGCATGTCTGACGGTACACCATGGTGGATGCGGCACAGCTATGCCACCCAGAAGCTCAAGGGAGGGGCCCTTTCACCATGCACTTGTCCCAGAAACATTCTAAACCACAGCTTTCTGCAAGAGTCCCAGGGTAGCACAGGCCATCATATGTCAAGACCGGGGTTGTTTGAGGGACCTAGCCAAATGCTTTTGCAAAATACCCATTCCCATAATAACAGTCATTGATTGAATGAATGGATTCATCCATTCATGAAGAAGAGTCCTGACCACCTCTTAAAGGCCTCATCTCTTAGGATCTCACAATGGAGATCAAATTCCAACCTGAGTTTCTGAGGAGAAAAGCCACATTCAAACCACAGCAGTCATGCTCTCGGTTATTTTAAATAAGTTATCATTTGAAAGGCTATGTTCTAAGGATCAATCTTCTATCCTTTGCCCTTCTTAGACAATGCATGCTAAACTCAGAACCCTACAGAAAAATGTAACAACTTTAACTCAGTTGTATCCATCAGTCCCTTCCTTGTATAAGGTAGCTTTCGCCAGGGGGAGATTGCTCAGCACTCCACACCTTGACAGCCTTTGGTTGGTTGATGTAATGAAAGGCTGGATACTATGCCCCTGTGTGAGGTCCTCAGTCTTCTCTTTCCAGGAATGAGGGGCAAAACCAGGCCAGGTGACACATGGAAAATACAGGTCAACAGGCCTCTGAGAAGTCCTTCCTCAGACCTAGGGACCTTAAGTGTCACTTTACATGGCAAAAGGCATCTGCACTGATTTGGTTAGGTCAAAGCCCTTGGGTTATCTGGGAGTGCCCTGTGGGCTGCTCTCTGCTTTCCCCAGGAATGGTGCCGTTGCTACCAGAAGTCAACCAGAATGACACAGAAGTGTCCCACATCTTCCGTGCATCACACCCACCTGGCTGGCACCTGGCCCATGTGGACAGCACTTCCTCCTGATGGCTGAGGCTCATCTCAAATGCAGATAGCCTCCTGTGGGAGTTCCATGGGGAATAAGGAGGCGGCTGGGACCCCTGGCTGACCTCCATTTCATTAGCCAGTGAGAAGTGGACAGAAGAGAGAGCGCCAAAATGCAGCAGCTGGCTTACAGCATCCAAGGCCAGCCTGACCCACCCCCAAAGGCTCCCCAGTGGAGCCAGAGGGGCTGGGAAGAGAGGAAATGGAAACAACATGGGTGGGATGATAGCAGACTGAACCCTATGCTCCAGGCTCCTCCTGCTAACTCTGCGTGAATCGGGAATTATTTATAGTGACTGAAACTAAGAGAATGTGCCAAGTGTTCCAGTCCCCATGGGAGGCCAGATTCCATCCTGGAGGCAAACTAGCAGTTCTCCCCATCCTGTTGTCCTGTGGCTCAGGCTCAAAGCCCTATCCCCAGCTTCAGAAAGCAAAGGGGCTGAGCTAACTTCCTCAGAGAGCACCCTTTTCTCTCTAGCAGCATGCCCTCTGCCTTCCTTCCACCTCATGTTTTCTTACAGATGGTCCAAACATCGGTGTCTCCCATAGGAGTGCAAAGGCATTCATCAGGGGCTGAATTGCATACCCCAGGCTACATGCATACACCATACATCAGAGTACTAACTCCCAGTACCTTCAAATGTGGGTGTATTTGGAGGTAAAGCTTAGGCTAAGTGAGATCCTTAAGGTGGACCCCCCCCCTGGGAGATGGGAGAACCAGCCCCCACACCACCAAACATCTTGATCTCAGATATTACCCCTTGTTTGTTGTGAAAGCCACTTGTTGTGGCAGCAGGCAAATGAATACAATCCTGTTGATGAAAGCTCACCACAACCTTTTACTTACCACCCTCCTCAACATGCACACGCACGCACACACACACTGTGTGTGTGTAGACATTGAACCTGAGATAGCTAGGCACCTCAGAAAAGCTTTGCTGAAAGTCCCTGTCAACTCCAGGTGCCATGGGCATCACCCTCCAGCACCGAAGTGGAGGCTCCTTATGCCAAGCATATATACATGGAGGTTCGGTTGACGTGCAGACAGCTGGAGCTCAGGCTCAGCCCAGAAGGAAGAAAGTACAGGAGGGTGGGGAGTGCAGACAAGCATAGACAAAGCTTAAGTACTTATTTCAATACTTGTGGAGAGAAGATTGACAGCTGCTGCCCAACCATGGTCATTGTGTCCCTTGTGGCTCAGCAGAAAGGGGGGTAGGGTAAGCAACAGGAGGCAAGACAGTGCGAAGTGGACACACGGGCCAGACAAACTGAAAGGCAAAGCATGCCCAATCTGAAGGCAGGGAGGTATGCCGAGTGCATGCTGGCTCAGCATGTGGGACCACACAGGATAGATGTCACTAACTCCTCCTCCTCCAGCTGACATAACGTAGCAGCTAGGCAGGGCTGACCCTTACTCCCTGACCTAAAAAACTGTCACATCAGATTGAAGCAGAAGGAAATGTTTGTTTTATGAGTATGCACTGCAGAGAACTAAGGTGAGAGGTAGGCTCCCTCATACATCCTCATTTGGACTTGACTCCACTGTCTCTGTTGACCTTATGGAGCTAAGAGGCTAGTGGGTGAGACAGCTTGTCCTCAGAACAAAGGAGAGAGAATGCAACTACAGTGTCAACGGCATCCTCACCTGAAAAGTGGGAACGTGGTGTCTTTCATGGCTAGTGCAAGAATTGCACTGTTGCAAGCTCTAAGTCTGCATGTGTGAACTGTGGGCAAAGAGCAGTAGAATGTGACCCCACACTGCCCCGGAGCAGGGAGGGCTCCCTGGGTGCAAGAGCTGCAGGCTACTGGCTTAGCCTTTACTGATCATTGCTTGAAAGTTTTGAGGAAGATCCCCTAAACTTTTGTTTTGCACAGGGTCCCAGAAGTTACACTGCTGTTTGTGCTTCTGCATGAACCTCAGGTTCCTGAGGCTGAGATTCTGAGTCTAACCCCTACCTTGTGATTTGGTGATGTCATGAAAAGGACAAACACAGCTCTCTGAGAGAACTGTCGTGGAGCCCCAGAGGGCACTGTCTTCTCCAGAAGCAGCAGCCCTAGCTACAGGGAGCAAAGGCTTCTCCCCGGATGCAGAAGTAGACACGGCTCCAAGCCGGCCACGGAGGTGGGCATGGCACTATGGCCTTCTTTCATCCCTGCCTAAAGATGTGCTCCACTCACTTCCAGGAGCCAGGAGCTTCTAAGTGACAGCGGAGTGGTGTGTGATTCACAACAGCCAATCTCTGCATCACAAGACCTTGCTTGCGTGGTTTGCAGCATCAGGGGCTTCTGAGGAGGAGCAAAAAGCAGAGGGGGCTCCAGACCTAGCCCACAAGTTATTGCTGTGAACCCTCACCTAAAAACACCTGCAGACCAGGGCAAACGCTGCCTTGCCCACTGACAGAGATGGACATCTGCTCAAGGGTGCAGGCCAAGCGCAGTCCTAAGGCAACTAGATATATTTTCTCAGTTTATCCATGTTAGCTGCTAATTCTCATTTTACAGCCGAGACTGAGGCCCAGGAAAGCCAAACAACCTGTTGAAGCTCACAGAACAAATTGCAGAGATGAAATTCAAATCTAGGACTTCTGACATCAAAGACAACTCAAAACCACCAGCCTCTACCATAGTTTGGCTTTTAGTAAGTACTCTGACTGACAGTTTCCTTTTCTGTGAGATGAATGGTGGGATTGCGAGACCAATAAACTCCCATTCTCTCCCCAAATGGAGGTGGGAGCGAGGGTTTATACTTCAAATGGATATGCTGGGCTTTACCTTGCAAATGAGGTGAGGAGTCGTGGCGGAGGCATTTCAAAGAGTGGACGACAGGCCCAAGGTGAGGGGCACAGAAGCAGAGGCTATGGATGGCCCTGGATACATCCAGGACAGAATATAAAGCATTCCGCCTTTCAGGCCTGTACCTCCGTTTCTTTATTTTTTTTTTTAAATGGGGGTAAAACTGCACTGCCCTCAGAGGTTGGTAGGCCGACAAACTGAGCCAATGTTTTGCGAAGTACTTGAATCAGTAAATACTTGATGCTCTTGCTTTGAAACACGACTGTGATTAAGTGAGGTAATGTTCGCCTGTCACAGGTAGTCACCGGGGAAAGGAGAGGCACTAATGTATCCATTGCTATTTTTCTAGCCAGCATGGTCCTGGGGAACCAAGAGGAGAAGGTTCTTCGGTGACTATACGTGGGAGCCACAAAGCTCCGTGCAAGCTAGCAGACGTGACCCCCACAGGAGTGTTCGTGGAAAAGGCGCCTGCTGCATGAAGCCAAGCCGAGGACACCTTGTCTAAACTGATCTGACCATTTCAGAAGACTCACGAGTAAGTCCTCAGTGTTCACCCGACTGGGAAGGTCCAGTCATTCCTGGCCTCATTTTCGGAGCGTCTCCAAAGATAAAGGGAAGTTGGTGCTGGCAGCAGCTGCGGGTCCTGACTGTTGCAGAAGACAGAAAGAAGCCGCCAACTTAGGGCTCCCATCAGGCTTTCTTCGACCTAAGCTCCGCGGCCTGCGGCTCAAAGGGGACCCGGAGCTGTCCCGGGAGCAAGTTCCCACCGCGGGACGCCAGCAGGACCAGAGAACCGCTGACCTGAGTTGGCGCCGTTGCGCCGCCGCGATCGCCGGGAGGAGTGCGCCGCCAGGACCCCGCGCAGCCCTGGCCTCCCCTCCCGCTGGAGCCCCGGCCTCCCGCGCAGCCGCCCGCCGAGCCGCGCTTACCCGGGGCCGGACCCAGCAGCACAGCCACCACCAGCACCAGGAGCCGCAGCCGCATCTTCCCGCAGCCGCCCGGCGAGGTGACTCGGGAAAGCGGCGCCGCCAGGCCAGCCCGCCCCGCCCCTCGGCCTTCAGCTCCGGCCGGCGCTGCTAGGTCCCTGGGTCTGCGCCGAGCTGGGGGGAGGAGGAGTGGCCTCTCCAGGCGCTAGCTAGGCCAGCCCATGGTGTCCCCTTTCACCACGCCCATGTCTCAGATGAGAAAACTGAGGTGACCCTGGAGAGTCACATCATACAGAGCTGGGGCTGCCAGGAGGACCTTGTGGTCTCCCCGGGGCCTTCAGATCTCCTTGTCCCCAAGTCGGTTATTTCTAAGAGGGGTCCAGGTGCCTTCGCACTGGATTCATCTACAAACCCTGACCCTGGACGCCCCCCCCCCCCATGCTACTCCTTAGGCACTCCTACTCACAGCAGCTGAGAAACAGCTTTCCACTGCTGCCTTGGAGAAGGAGATGGAGCTGGGTGAGAATCCTTGGAAAGTTAAAGGGCTCACACAGAAGAGTTCAAAATACGTGGAAACTATGGGCAGAAAGAGTCATTTGGGGCTCTGCGTCCTTCGGTCTGCCTTGCAGGTGTTAAGGCGCTTTCAGAGTAAGAGCCTGGAACAGGTCTGTAACTCATGTGCCTCGGAGTCTTCAATCTGTTGCTTGTTGCAAGGCAATGGTCCCATCCTTCCTGGGGTGTTCACAAATCAGGCTGAAGTTTGGCACCCAGTTCCTGACAGTGAACATCAGCAACCGTTTGGTGCATTTTATTTGGGGCTTCTGTGTGTGTGTGTGTGTGTGTGTGTGTGTGTGTGTGTGTGTGTGTGTGTTGTGAGGGATGTCTCAGAAAAGAAGAGCAATGGCCAAGTAGGTCCTAGTTGAAAGTGGGTCCCTGGAAGCCAGAGGAGGAGAGGAGAAGGAGGAGTAGGCATGAGAGTGAGAAGAGAAGGAGGGGAGGGAGGGGAAGTGGAGGGGGGTGAAGAAGGAAAAGAGAAAGCAGAAAGCCCTTCATCCTTCCACTTCAAGGGACTGAGGAAGACCAGGGGAGGCATGGAGCAAAGCAAGAGGGATGCTGCCAGTGGGTAATGACCCAACCGGTGATACTGACCTTAGGGGGGCTCCAAGATGGACTATCCATTCTTTCTGATCGTGCCAGTGGGCTTTGTCCTTTGGGACCCAGGAGACCCTCCCATGGAGCAGAGCTTCCGGGTACTGGATTGACCACGAAGAAAGCCAGGATGGAAATAGCAGCTTCCCCAATGAGACAAGCCTGTGGAAGCCCAGCAGGCCCTGATGGGGAGACTGCGCTGCTGGGTCGGGCACCAGGGCGAGAAGTGAGGCAAGCAGATCTAAGGGCATGCTGGCAATCCCAACTACAGGGGCAGCTGAGGTAACTTCACAAGACTTTGTCTCCTTTGACCCCCCCCACCCCCAAAAGAGTGTGTGTGTCACTCAGTGATATACTGTTTGCCAAGCATGTGTAGGGCCTTGAGTTTGATCCTCAGTAATACACACGCATGTGCACGCATAGGTGAGCACATACACACGCACACACACTCATGAATGCATAAGCAGGGACACACACACAGGGCAAGGGGAGAGAGAGAGCAAAGTTCAGGGTCGGACTGAGACCCACAGTCCAAGAATGGAAACATTCCTCCAAGGCTTCCATAAAACAGCACAGAAACTACTCTTCACATACATGCATGAGCCAGTGACCTATTCCATCCCATCTGTAAGGCCCCCCGGTGAGTAAACTGAGGTTCAAAGTGGACCTGACTGCATGTGTGTGTGCATGCGCCCGTGCATTCATAGGCAGAGACCAGGGCATTAACATAACCTGCCAAAATAGGGCCACCAGCTGAGACCTAGGCTTCAACACATCCCTGTGGGGGACATTTCCTACTCAAACTATATCATCACCCTTAGCAGTAAGTGTCACTTGGGTGCCAAGGACTCTGCAGGCTGACTGGACACCAAAATTTTGGGCTGATTCCCAGGAGGCAGAAAAAGGGAGCCTTAGAGTCAACAGGCTCTAGAGGGAGGGGCTTAGATAAAGCATGGAGGACTGGAGCAGGCCACCTAAGGGACCTCAGGCTTGTCCTTGCATTTTTGGTGAATAAAACACTCTCTGAGCAGAAAGATGCAGGCGCTGCACAAAATACAGGCAGATAAAAAGACTCAGTATGGCGGACCTGAAAATAATTGTTAAAAATGATATCACTGGTCGTGCTGGGGAAATTTGTACACAGACAGATCATACTGACACGAGCTGAACTCCCTAGATGTGGGTCCAAAGACGACATGTGGAAATTGTCACTTGGGGTTTGCTGTTAGCAGACACGGGGCTGACAGCCTACTCTTAAATAAACAGGTGAGTGAAACAAAAAATAATAATATCTAATGCATTTTCTTTAAAGTATCTGTAGAGAGACACGGGGAGAGAAGGGCCCAGAGAGATGAGACACAAGGTGAAGAGCACAGACTTTACTGTACAGTCACTGAACCTTTTATGGTATTTTGAAATAAAATCTAGAAATGAACATTTGTTTATGGCTAGTATGGTGGCATGTGCTTGTGGTCCCAGCTCCTGGGGATGCTGAGGCAGGAGGATTGCTTGAATATATTAGTTCAAGGACAGCCTGGACAATAGCAGATCTCACCAAAAAAAAAAAAAAAAAAAAAAAAAAAAAAAAAAAAAAAAAAGTTTGAGCTGGGAGGGTATGGGGCCTGGCCTGTAAGCATAAGAGCTGAAATACTCATTTCTAAAACCCATGTAAAAGCTGACAATCCCAGTCCAAGGGAGGTAGAGACAGGAAATCCTCAGGGCAAGCCAGACGGAAAGATATGATGGTAGAAAAGATGAACTTCAGATTCGGCACAAGGCCTGCCTCAACATACAACAGAGACAGAGACTGAGGAAGACCGTTCATGTCACCCTTGATCCTCCACTCATATATATACATACATATATGTCACCCTCATATACGTGTGACAGAGGAATGCAAAACACACTCACACATACATATACATACACACAAAAATAGTTATAGACCATTTTAGATATTCTCACCTTTATTTGGTTATAAGCATCCTATAGTTATCTAAGATTCCATCCACATATTCCTAAGTTTATTCTAACTTATAGTAACTATTATAAGTTGCCACTGAGTACACACTCCTCCCTCCGATTTCAGAGATGTCATCACACAATACATCACTTAGATTTTGTACATCTATAGTGAGGACTTGGCTATCAGAAAGTTCCCATGTTAGCTTCCTGATAACTTGGAAGTAGAAAACTGAGACATCTTCCCATGTCTGCCACAGAGGTGCAGACTACTGAGGATGAATTATGAGTATTTCCACACACAAGCAAATACTGCCAACTTAGAGTAATTCTGGACCAAAAGGCTTATGGAAGGAACAGAGGTCAAAGAAAGCCAGGATGGCCAACGGAGTTGTGCAGGGGAAATCCATCAGCTTCCTGCTGGGAATGACTGCCTCCGAATCCAGAACTCACCACTAATCCAGACACTCTCAGCCATGCTCAATCCTAAACTCAAGTAAGATGCAACTAGGCTTCACAAGCTAGCAGATAAAATTAATGTTGTTAGTTTGGATTTATTATTGTTGTAATTGTGTGTACTTAATGTGTAAATGGTTGGTTTAAAGTTGTAAGGCAATTATAAACCCGGTGTGTAGGCTGGTGTTGCTTAAATCACCTCAGCAGCAGTAGCTTGAGTCAGCAGAGTTTTAGTGAGCGTGCTCTCGGCTCTAAGAAAGGACAGTTCACTCAACACAGCTCTGTGAAATCCTAACAGACCCCTTGTGCTTCTCTCCTGGGACTGACAGTATCTTAGCTCACCCTGCCTTGTTTGCACAGAAAGCCCTGCAGAGAATGTAAACACTCCTGGGGTCCGTCTTCAGACCTTGCGTGGGTCTATGCTCTGCTCCAAGCTATGTTAGTGTCCGTGCAGAGCAGCAGGATGCCTTGCAATTATGTGAACACTCTTGAATCCACCCCACAGGCTTTCATGCACACACATTCTTACACCTACTGACACAGGCACACATGGACTTGTGTGTGCACTCACACACACACACACACACACACACACTCACACCTACAAATGTATGTACAATGTGGTCTTGCCGGGCTTTGGGATCTAGACAGGACACTTTGACAAACCTCCTTGCACCATTATCCTTTCAGCTCAGCACAACCCCCTCATCCCTGTGCCCCACTATGTTCCCTGTGGGGTTTCCTCATCAGTCTCACCAGAGAGGAAGCTGAGCAGTGAGTGGGCTTAGGGTGTCACCATGCACCAAGTCCTCCTGCAAATGCTTGCCCTAGACTTGAGGCCACTCAGAACCAAACTTCGCCTGCTGATTCCTTGGAGTTTATGTGACCTCTAATGCCTACAACCACAAACAAGACAGGGCACGTGCTTTATGCTTGCCCTGAGGATTCTCAACCAGGAAAGCTCCCTCCCTGTTGGGAACCTCACTCATTCCTGGCTGCCGTGCCATGCGCTGGCTTCTGCATCTCAGATTCAGTCACTTGGGCTGTCACAAAGAGCCACAGACAGGACATGTAAAAGAACATAAGTGCATTGTCTCACAGACCTGAAGGTCAGAAGTCTGAATGCAAAGTGTGAGTCTCAGGACTTGCTCACCCAACATTAGTGCTAAGTCTCAACCCCAGGACAAATGGCTGAGGTGTCTGCTTAACGTATCAAAGTGGACCTGGCCTCCAGGTTCTCCCAGCATCCCTCAGTCCCTGCCTGTTACAGGGTGTGGCTGGCATACCCACTTTCCACACCAAACTCTCTAGCCCAGGGCCTGGGCTGTCCTTCCCCAAGAGGCTCTTTCCTATATAATCCAGACATTTTGGTTCCCTGTCCCTTTTTGTACTTTTGGCCTCTTGGCTGATGCAAGCGGTGTCCTCTCTTCCCTTTCCCTCCCTCTACATGGTCATGTCCACTCTGGACTCTCCCAGATGTCCCTGTTCATGCCTCTACCCTATGCTCTCCCTACAATAAACGTTCTACTCTATTATACCTAGGAGCAGCCATGTCCTTTCCTTTCCTTTTCTTTTTCTTTTTCTTTTTCTTTTTTTTTCCCTTTCTTCTGGTGCCAAAACCCTGGAGTAGCTTAAATGAGTTCCCTTCCAAGGAATTCAGCTGCTGATCTGACTGTGCTTAAGTATATATTTGCTTCTGCAGGCTTTTACCATCCACCAAATTTGATGGTAGAGTCTCCCTCTTCTCTGCTTCTTCCCTCTACTTTATCTCTCCTCACCTACTCAGTAAGTGTCCTCTCTCTAGGCTACATCCTTTCTTTTGGGTCCCCCACCATGGGCTATTCTCTTCGGAGTCCCCGCCACTTGGGCAATTCTGCTTGCTAAGATACTTGGATTGCTCCAGCTGTTTTCACCTCTACCTGCTCTAACCACTTGTGGGTCCCCTTCTACTGGGTAAGTGTCCCTATGGAATGCCCTGCTTTGTTTACTTAGACTCTGAAAACCACATCCATGTGTCAGGAAGCTTCCTCTTGCCCTACCAGGCCCTCATGATGTGGAAAAGGATGTCTCTCTTCTGTGATTTGGGGATTTTTCTCCGCCAAGTCGCTGAGTCCTCTTGAGGACGCTCCAGATTGAAATTCTTGTTACCATGACACTTACACTTCTGCTCCCTCATGCTTCCTCTCAGCTCCTTCCGGGAACTTATAGACCCTGCCAGGAGCTGCCAACACATTCCAGGGTCTGCAGCCCTCTCCTTGCCCCCATCCCCTCGGAGCTATCTGCCCTGCCTCTCTTTGTGTTCTACTTGGCCCATTCGTTGCAAGTTTCCTTCCCTGACCTTAACTCCTGCAGCTTCTCTGTGCCCTGTCACTACTGAAAACCTCCCCAAGGTGGAGGCTCCTGCTTCTTCCTCCTTGTCCCTCATGGCATTACTGTTCTCTGTCCTTTAGCTGACTAACTCTCTCTATGGTGGAGATCCTTTTGTGACTCTTCCTCCCTTTTTCCTTTTTCCTTGAACTCGATTTATTTCTCAGACTCAGAGATTTTTTTTAAAGCCTTTTTGTCTTACTGAAAATGGCTTGGACCCTGTTTGGCTTGTTGGCCAAAGACAGCACACTCAGAGCTACACATTCCCCTGAATTGTAACAACTTCTGCCACTGCACAAGCAAACAATCCCCAATTCTCCTGTCTATACGGTTTTACAACTCTCCTCTCTTAAATCTTTTATCTCTATGATTTCTCTGTGTTCTGCTTTCAAGAAATCTTTCAAGATTATTGTGTAAAACTCATGATTTACCTCATGATTGATTTGTAAGTTCATTGGGTGTGGTTAAAGAATCTGTAAAATCTGTAACAAAATATGGCTTCAAACTTATAGCAAAAGAGCCAGGCATGTTGGTACATGCCTGTAATTCTAGCATTCTGGGAGGCAGAGTCAAGTGGATATTTTTGAACTTGAGGCCAGCCTGATCTACAAAGTGAGATCAGGACATCCAAGGCTACACAGAGAAACCCTGTCTTGAAAAAAAAAAATACTTATAGTAAAAGTTAAAGCCTACACATAGGAATTTTAATTTGCTATAACATCCTATATGTGTGATCCAACTCCTTTCTAGAATATACTGTATATGTAACATAGATTCATCTCTTATTTAGGAAAACAGATATTTTAAAATAGCAACCATTTGGCTTTCATCCACCTTGGCTGCTGACTTTCAAGATGTAAGCAATCCAATGACTGGTGGCCATCTGTTTACTAAGGTTAAAGGGTACAGACCATGTGACTTCACCAACAAGTCTCAAATGTTTGGATTGGTATGGACTTTTGTGAAATGATAGAAATTAAACTCTGGTTTAGAATATACTGCATATGCTGATAAGCTTTTAAGATTTTAAAGCTCTGTTCAGGTTAACAAAAGCTGATTGAAGGTGTATGTCTAACTACTTATGTCTTTGATAGCTGTTCAGTGTGTGTTTGATAGCTTCTAAAAAATTAGATAAGTAACAATATATGTTTGATAAATAAGGTGTATCTGATAATCGGGGTTTATAAATTCCTAAGATATACTCACAGTAGTATTTGTCTAGCTCCTCTGTCTTTGTTTGCTTTGTTAAGCTTTAGCTATTTGGGTAAACAAAGTCATACAAAAGCTGTAATGGTCTATAACTGTGTGCCCTGAGTTTCCAGTCTCTCTTCGGACTGAATCTATGATTAAAAGTTTCACTTTGATACTAAAAGAGCTTCAGTTAACAAATTGTTATTTTTAAGGCTAAACCTAACATGGATTGACTAAGGTTCTAGTTTTATAAAAGCTGCTAACTTACTGTAAACTGATAAGGGTAATTAAGCAATGCAAGTTAATGGTCAGTCACCTAATAAATAATCAAATTCTTTAATGTGTTCAAAACTATACTTGTAGTCATGCTAAGTACCAATATAATTAATTACAGAAATAAGGTTCACTTAGCCTCGTGCATATGTTCTCAAAGGTAAGCCTAAAACAAGTGACTAGAACCTAGCAAAGTTTGTCTAGTTTATATATACTTAATAAATGACCCTCAAACTCTTCAGAGATCTTCTGAATATGGTATTTAAAATGCTTAATAAAAAGCTTTTCGTGAGAAGTGCTAGCTCCTGGCTGAACCCTAAGATCTCCCCTAAAGAGGATAATGGGGCAGAGCACTGCAGCTGAAGCTTGCTGTGTGCCAAGGCTGTCCACTGCGTGAAAAACTGCCTTCACTTCTACTGCTTCCAGGACCTTGTCCAAACTGTGGACAAGCAGGACCCTGGGGAGTTGATGGCCCCACTTTGCCTAGACAAGGTAGGTTGGTCCCCCCAAGTTCCTACTCCACAGGAAAGTCTATGGGGTCTTCTGGGCCTGGCAGCTGAAGACTGTTGCTCCCAGCAACCATGGAGGAACATAGGGTGCCTGTCCAGGTAGCCGGTGAGTCTCTGTCACTTTTAATATACTCGGAAGCTGCTTGGTTTGCTCTTGCTGCTTACTCAGGTGAAGTTTATTCTTCTCAGATCTCTGACGGTGTTGGCAACTACGCTAGTGATAAATTTGTCAGTTTAGCATCAACACCAAGGCTTCACATGCTTCTCAGTCTTCTTCATATATAAAAATCAGGCCTCAAGCCTCACTTTCTTAGGCCTCCAACCGAAAAAGACAGTCTACTTTACCACCAGACTCCAAAAAGAGATAAACTCACAAAACCGGTTTCAAAGTAACTCTTCTACTACTCATTTATTTAAAGGAGCTCACTTTACAATGACTGTTGTTAGTAACCAACCATCTGTGTCTCATGGTAAATAACTGGGCTAAAAAAAAAGTGATTTAAGGTATATTGAAAATGTAAAATGCTTCAGATTTCTTTCCCTCACTTTGCTGTTGTTATACTAAGACTTCAAAAGTTCAGAGTTTTAACATTAATCAGTGGAGTTTTGATAAACAATTAATCTAGTTCTGGTAAACATTGTGTGCTACTATCATAGTCACAAGCTCAAATTTTTTAGATTCCCTTTGGCTGTTTTGTAAGTATAGAATTAACAGTGTTTCTTATTGTGCTAAAAAAAAAAATCTGTCTAATCTATATGCTCCTAGCCTTCTGGATAGAGGAAAGAGTGTTTGTTAATGCTTTTAACCAAAATCAGTGTTGGGTTCCCAAGCTTTTACTATGACTCAGGAGTGAGTCTGCTCCTTCTACAGTGTGGATTTCAGTAAAGATTATAAACAGTGGTCATGCTGACTTATCCAAAACTTAGCTCTTTTTATATACTTACAAATTCTTATAAGCTTTAGAGAATTGACTTGGATACTCCTTCCCTAGTCTTGGGCTCCCCTCCCCCAGATACCAGGACCTTGGCCCTATAAAATTTTCAAATGTACACTCCCCCAAAAAAATTTCCCCCTAAACTCCTTAACTTTTTCTTCTACTCCTAATATGCATCTGTTCCAGCAGATTTCCAATCAATTAAAGACTGCAAAGTGCTTCAACTGCTACTTGCATGTCCCTAGTCCCAGATGGCCCTTCAGAGCCTGGACAGTGAGTGAAGCAGCCTGCTCTTCCCAGACTCAATATGTCAGCTGTTTGGGTCCCCAACAATGATGCCCCCCCAATATTAGCAGGAAGTAGTCATAGAAGGTTATGTCAACCCTATCGTTTATTATCAACAAAAAGGCTGGGATGTTGTTTCAAACCCAGGCTGAGGTGTCTATTTAACATAATAAAGAGGACCTGACTTCTGGATTCTCCCAGCATCCCTCAGTCCCTACCTGTTACAGAGTGTGGCTGGTATATCCTGCTCTTCACTCTGAACTCTCCAGCCAAGAGCCTGGGCTGCTTTTCTCCCAGAGGCTCTTCCCTATATAATCCAGACATTTTGGTGTTCCCTGTCCCTCTTTGTACCTTTGGCCTCTTGGCTCTATGCTTGGTGTTCTTTCTTCCCCATCCCTTCCTCTTTCTCCATATTGCCCAGCTCAGCCTGTTCAGCTCTACTCTGGACTCTCCCAGATGTTCTCCCTTTTATGCTCTCCCTTTTATCTACAGTAAACTTTCTCCTCAATCATACTTAGAAACAGTCATGCTTTTTCCTTTTCTTTTTATTTCTTTTTGTCATTCAGTTGGTTTCTTCTGAGGCCTGCCTTCTCCTCGGGCTATGGATGGCCTTTGTAGTAGTTTGAATGAAAATGGCCCCATAGCTCAGAGACTGGCACTATTTGGAGATGTGGCCTTGTTGGAGTGGGGGTTGTAGGCCTTGTTGGAAGAAGTGTGTCACTGTGGATAGGCTTTGAGGTAGCAGAAGCTCAAGCCAGGCCTACTGTGTCTCATTCTGTTCCTGCTGCCTGCAGATCCAGATGTAGAACTCTCAGCTACCTCTCTAGCACCATGTCTGCCTGTATGCCACCATGTTTCCCACCATGACAATATCGGACTAAACTTCTGAACTGTAAGACAGCCACAATTAATTATTCTCCTTTTTAAGAGTTGAGGTGGTCATGGTGTCTCTTCACAGCAATAGAAACTCCAACTAAGACAGCCATTATCTTCTATAGTGTAGACTTTACATGATTGTGCAAGGCCGATGTGGCATTGTAAAGTGATGGAACCTTTAAGAGGTGGGGCCTCTTAATACTGGTAGTAGTATATAGTACTTTCAATGCCATCATAGCACTCTGAGTTTGACCCTCAACATTCTTGTGAAAAGCTCAGCATGGTAGTATAAACTTGAGATCACATGGTTCAGGAGCCAGTAAGAGACTCTGCCTCAAAAAACAAAAAAAAAACAACAAACAAGATGGGGGGCTCCTGAGGAAAGTCATCTGTTGTTGACCCCTGACC
>NW_026594404.1:0-12140 GCF_907164565.1 Psammomys obesus
ATGTGGTTGTGGGGCCTGGTCTCTTCCTTCCTTTCCCTCTTTTCTACCCAATCACCAGGTAAACAAGCTCCTTCTGCTATATGTCCACACCAGCATAGTGATCTGCCCTGGCACAGTGATCTACCCCAGCATAGGCCCAAAAGCAACAAAACCAATATAATGAGTGGGCTGAACTCTCCAGAACTGTGAGCCAAAGCAAGCCTTTTGTGTTCAAAAGTGTAATACCCCAGATATTTGTTATAGTACCAGAAAGCTAACAACACTTCCCTTTCTGAGCAGGGGACAAGCTGACTTAACACATATGGCCTTTTTCCGTACAGCTTTATGCTTTCACCTTCTCTTGTAAGTTCACAAGTTACACCGAATTCAGGCCAATTGCTGGCCCACAGTGGTGCTTTTGTTTATTAACTTTTTTTTTTTATTAAGATATGGTTCATATGCCATAACATTCAAGTGTTTCTTGTGTACATACAGTTGAGTTCCTTGTTACAGTTAGAAAGCTTTGTACCCATTACTGATTTCAGAATGAACTTGTCACTCCAGGAAGAAACACCATTGAGGTCTATGTACCTCCCATGCCTCCCCTTGGCAGACTGCTTGACAATCTAATATGCTTACTGTCTCTTAAATTCACAGATTTGGATATTTAACATATCAGGATTACACCTGAGGCAGCCTTTTATGGCCGGTTTCTTTGCCATTGCACAGGTTTTTCAAGTTTCATTCATGTGTAAGGTAGATCAGTGCACATTTTATAGCTGAATTATATCCAGTTGTGCAAATGTACATGTTTTATCTGTTCACCATTTGGTGGACATGTAGATTATTTTCACATTTTCATAGTATGTGGACAAGTTTTCATGTCTCAAATTTTATACCTATTGTCCTCTGAGTTTTATAGTTTTAGCATACATGTTGTCTTGTCCTTCCAAGTCTGTGGTGTATGTGTGTGTTTATATGTGTGTGCATATACATGTAGGACATGATAGGGATCCAATTCCGTTCTTTAAAAAGACTTATTTTTGTGTGCATGTGTGTGTATCCGACTATATGTCTCTGCACGATGTGTGTTCAGATGCCCAGGGAGACCGGAAGAGAGTGTCAGGTTCCCTGGAGTGACAGGTGGTTGTAAGTTGTCACGGGAGTGCTGAGAACTGACCCTGGGTCCTCTCCATGAACAGCAGGTGTTCGTAGCCACTAAGCTATCTCTCGGGCCCCTCGATGACACTGTTTGCCTGCAGATATCCCGGTGTCTGGTGTCAATTGCTGGAGAGATAACTGCGCTATCTCACTCGGTACCTGTATCAGCAAAGCAATTGATCACAGATATGGGTTTACTTGTTTATTTCTTATAATGTTTTTATCTTACATTTTTGTAGCAATTCTGAGGTTTAGTAAGAAAGGATTTAAAATAGATTTAAGCACAGGCATTATGAGAAAAGGAGAGCCACATGTAGGAGCACAGTACTAGTGGCTGTGGGCTCTATAGAGTTACTTATCAAGTCTTTTTCATATTTATTGAGAGAATCATATTGAGATTGTTCTTTCAATACTAATTATTTCCAGATGTAATATTTTTTAACTGCCCTTAGTCAAGAGATAACCCGAACTCAGTCAAGGTGAATTATACCTTTTATACTTGGTTAAATTTGATGGTCGTGTGTATGTATGAGATTAATACATCATTTGATTTTTAGTACCATCCTTGCCAGGCTTTGTTATCAGCTTTACGTAAGTTTTGGGAGATGAGCTCTATTTCCCCCTATGACTTAGGAAAATAGTTTAAGGTGGTTTATCATCTCAAATGTTTGTGGTCCCTTGAAGACTCTAGAAGGGTCCCCCCTCCCCCGGTCTCAGATATCTGCAAAGTGATCTGTTTAAACCACAAATGAAGATCTAACACTGTTGAGTTAAAGATGTTTTAGGCGCCAGTCATTGTGCATAATTTTATCCTCTCCCTGCTGCACATCATCTAAAGTGCTCCTTTTAATATTGCTTGCCTGAGAATCCCATCATCCTTTATTTGTCTGACATTGCCTTCAACTCTTTTCCAGCTTCTGCTATTTAAAGCCAGCACAGCCTATGGGGCTGGGCATATATGTTTTCTTAGACATCATCTGTCTCCCCACTCAAGCTGGAGTCCAGTTTGGAGCCAAGCTGCTGGGTGTGGAGCCTTATGCTGCAACACACAGCCATGTGACCTTGATGAAGTCTCAAGTCACTCACCAATAAAAAAGAAATAAGACCGGGAGCTATATCTTGTGGGGTTGTTGAGAATGTACATGATATAATATGAACAAAGCAATGAAAATAATACAAAGCCTTTAGAATATCAGAGGTAAACACAAGCAAATATGTTTTTTTAAAGGCTGGAACTCTAGGTATTGGCTACTGTGTCTGACCTTAGTTTCTTTGCCTCCTGAATTTCACATAAAAATAGTTCCTCTCAGTACTGTTTCTAGCTCAGCAGTCTCCTCTTTCCTTGGACTGTCCTTGGATTCTTCCTGAGTTCTCTCCTATGTAAATAGCTTTTCTATGACTCAGACAATATAGATCCTCTAGCGTCTTTTAAAGCACATTTAAAGCCTTTTAGAACTGGTAAGATCCTCATGGCTGGTTCTCTGGAACCAACAGAGGAAATACATCCTACATGAGGCCCATGGGGCACATCATGGTCTCAGTTAACCAAACATGCGTAGGTGATCACAAATCATCTCCACATCCCACACCTTTCAAACCAGCTCCCCTCTAGATGCTTCTCAAACTTACCACCCAGCATCCTAATTCATCTTCTTTTTTCAACCCCCACTCTATTCTTTTACGACCCGCCTCCCCCAGAGAAAAATCCCAGGTGAGCCCCCTCAGCGGACACCAGCCAGACTCCATAGTCACAATGTTCTGAATTTCCCTCGAATTTCTCCAGCTGCCAGATCACCTGGACCCCTTGTCCCCAGCCATGCTATTCTATCCTTTGCTTTGTTCATCAATATCTTTCACAAGTTTAGTGTGATTTGCCTAACATTCAAGAGCTCCTTGATATATCCAAGGGTTAGGAACTCGGGTTTCATGAGTTGTACTGTCAAGCCCTACTTAACCTAGCATGCAACAGGACACAAAACTGATCATTTTCAGGTCTTTTTTTTTTCTCTCTTTTTCCTTTCCTTCTTGCCTGGGTCTTGGATTTCCCTGGCTTTGTCTTGCATTTCTCCTTCTCTTCTCCATTGGGATTTTCATTAGCACACACACTTGTTTCTGTTCTCAGTTTCTTTCTGATCCATCATTGCCTTGCCGTCATGGTGGTTCAAGCTTACCACTAGAGATTTGTCTCATGTCTAAACCTGACCAGTGCCCACCTTACCTCTGCTCTTCTTAGCCACTGAGCCTGCTTCATAAAACCCAAAGGAAATAAAAACAGCTTAGTCCTCAGCTCATTCAACCCCACCCCCGGCAGCTTACCATTTCTGAAAGAAATATTTCCTTATATCATCAGTTGGCTCAGGAAAAAAAAATCCTATGAAGCACCCCCTCCCCACTTCTTGACCTTTTTCGTGTAAGATGAGCTGTCTCCCCAGCCTCACCTACCCAGTTCTATTTCCCAGCCCACGCTGTCCAACTCCACTCCAGCTCCCTAGAGTCCCATTCATTGCTGTTGGGAGTCTGTCAGCATCCTCATTTCAGTGGAGTCAGGCTTGTCTGCCAGTTTAACTGTCTAACTCAGAAACTATGTCACAGTCAACATCTATACTTGAACTTGCCCTTAGTATTTAGAATTCACATGTCCCAGATGACCGCTCTCTCAGAACTATGTCCACATGTAGACCCAGACACGGTCACATAAGGCACATGTGCATGCTCACAAACATGTTCACACATACGTGCGTGCCCACATGTCCACATAGACACACTCCAATCTTCCACCAAAGCCTCCCATACCAGTCAGCAAGCATTATCTCCTGCTTTCACCTAGATACTCCACCTTGGCATGCCCTTTCCTTAGTCTCCAAATACTTGATTCCCCAAATATGTCTTGAATGACCCCATTGCTTTTTTCCTATCCAAATCATCACTAATCCTTGGCCTAGATTCCTGCACTACATTGCAAATCTCCCCACCTCTCACTTTCTCCTTTTGTTACCATCCCACTTCTTTTGTTGGTTTTGGTTTCGGTTTTTGTTTGTTTTTTCCATGCAGGGTTTGTTGGTATAATGTTCTTTTGAAAGTATACAGTTTATCCTTGTTCATTCAAATGCTGATTTCTCTATCCCACTACCTGGTTTCAATGTGGGCATTGCATTGTGATGCTTATTCGAAGCATCACCTGTCTCAAGTTGGTGTAAACATGCCACCATTTGTTCTCTATATTGTCAGTTAAACAACCAGCCCCAATGCTGTGCAATGGAGAGGATAGGTTGGGACATCCTGGTCTGGAGGGAAGAGAGAGAGGAAGAGGAGGAAGGAAGGAGAATCTGGAGAGAGATCTTGGAACTATGTGGAGAAATAAACCAGACCTAAGATATGACTAAAAGCAAGTATAATGGGTGAAATATGAATGGTAGGAAACTAGGTAGGCTTGGAGGTTTAGGATGGAATAATCATTGCCCAGCATTGTACTCTAGGTTAATTAAATAAATCCCAGACTCTGTATGGTGATTTGGGTATACAGCTGGTTTAGGAATAATGGCAACTTAGCTAAAAGATATATCAATAGTAAATATTAATACCCACAACAAGGGTTTCTGTGTAGCCTTGGCTGTCCCAGAACTTACTCTGTAGACTAGGCTCACCTTGCACTCAGAGAGATCCTCCTGCCTCTGCCTCCCAAGTGCTGGGATTAAAGGAGTGCACCATCACTGTCCAACTACTATCCCGATTCGTACACTCTACAGTGTGCCTTTAAACCCATGGGCCTGATCCTGTCACTTGTCTTGAAAGAATCAGACTAACTTTGTAACCTATGTTTCTTTTAATTGCCTTATAACTTATATTTGCAAGTTTTAGGCCCATGTTAATTAAAGCCTCTTAGTGCTTCTCCAGAGAACCGAAGAATGTAAAAGTTCCTAACATTAGCCATCTGTGAGGGCAGAGATAAGAGAACAAGCAGAGATCTCTACTAAATGGAAAAAAAAAATCACCAGCTGGCGCCGGTGAGATGGGCTTTGTTTGGAAACTGGGCCAAATGGCCCCAATCCTTCTCCTGACCTTTGATCCAAAGCCTGTAACCCCCACTCCTCAGAACAGACATGGGATGAGTTAATCACCCTCCCACATTTAACTGTGGATGGCAGGAAATTCCAAACTGACTTGAAAATCAGATATTTACGACAGGGCTGACTGGACCTAAGGGTGACCAGAACTAACCAATTATTTTAAAAGTTAAACACCTCATCCAATCCTAAATCGCCAAGAAGGCAATGCCAGGAGATTCCCGCCTTGTGTCTTTTAAAAACCTAAGGTCTTTGTCTGCCGGTGCCACTCCTAGCTGACCAGCAGGGGTGACCCCATTGCGCAATGGTCAAGAAGAGTCTCTTGTGTTTTTGCATCGATGGATGATTAGTTTCCTGAGTTCTCTTCATACCTTCTTATATTTAGGCTCTTGCTGGGCCTAACAGTCTTCTTAAACCAGCACACAGAATGAGGAAGCTAAGGTGACATGGTTGAGAAAATCCCAGAGAGGAGCAACGTGTTGGCCACAAGACAGGGAAGGACCACTCCCTTCATGAGTACCTGTGCCAAGGCTCTGAGGCTTGATATCTTAGGCTCTTTAAGATAGTCCAGGTGTGGCTAGAGCCTAGCAAGAGAAGCAGATCATGCAGAAGCAGGGCCCCAGAGGTCAGGGGAAAGTGCTTTTGCAATTATTTTTAATTCACTCACTGGCCATATGATCCTCAAAACAGTACCCACATTTTTTCATTCCTTTTATCCCCTTCTTGCTCCTGTGCCTAGTTGGCATCTGCCACATGGTAGGTGCTGCCTCTTCATTGAAAGGGTGGAGAGCAATGCCTCCAGCCCTGCTGCTGGCATGAGTGGCTGGCAGTTCTCGAAATGCACCGAGTAATGACTCCCAAGGTGCTCATTTTGCCTAACTCATTCTTAACCAGGAGCAGTCTTACCTCTATGGCACTATCTGGTCACTACCTGGGTGTATTTTTAATTGTCACAAGGAGGAACACCCCAGCCTCCACAAAGAACCATTTAGCTCACAGTGTCGGCCATGCTGTCTTTGTACAACCCTTCTTGCACAGTATTCACCCTGTCTTATCCTGTGTATGAGCACCTTCTGATCAAACAGCTTGTCTTTCGGCCCCTCCTCTTGGGTCCTTGAACCTTGAGATTAACCCTTTGCTTTGAAACTGACTTTGTCATAGGCATCATGGAGCTCATATACAGGTTGAGTGTCCCCAATCCCAGAAACACAAATGCAAATTATGAATGGCTTTCCCAGTTTGAAGCTTTCTGAGCACCGAAATGATGGCGTAAGTGGAAGATTTCACCTTTGACCCTACGTGATTGAGCAGTGAAAAACACGTACAATACAGATGTTAAGACTCCTTCTGAGTAAATATATAAGGTGTTCATGAGATAGTCCCATTCCCAAGATATTTCATTGTGTATATGCAAATAGTCTAACTTCTGGAAGAGTGTGTAATGGTTGGACACCAGGCATTTCTAGTGAGAGTTACTCAACCAACATAGGCTCCCCGTCACCCTTATACCTAACACAGCAGCCCTGACTGGTGTCTTTGTTTCTCTCTGGCTAGGAGGGAGGGCATAGACCAGTTTCATGGTGACATTTGTAAAGTCAGAAGGACTTCACAAGCACCAGCTTCTGTAATGATATATGTCTCTTCACATCTGCCAGCTGGTCACCTAGACAAACAGCCATTCATGTGCCCATCTCGGTAACATGGTTCACTCAGACACTGCGTACCACTTTGTTTTATTCAAGTTTAATCCCAACAACATAAGACATAGAATTAGGGCATATGACAGATTCTTAACAATGAAAAAAATAGGGCTGAAGTTTCATTTGCAGTTGGCTCCCCGTGAGTCACATGTACCTGAACAGAAAGTGTGGACCGATGCTGACCCTTCAGCAAAAATAGAAATCCCCAGTCACATGTTTGCTGCTTGTTCCCATCTTGCATCCACCACCAGGAACTCTTGAAGCCTTCTTTGGATTTGGGTTCTGAAATGGATGCTAGTGGAAATGCTGCCTTGGGGGAAGGCTCCTACCCCTCCCACCTTTGCTGCTCACATGGACGGCTTTCCCCACCACCACCCTGGTCCTCTCCCCCTGCTCTGGTGGCTCTGGTCCTGCTGTCTGGAAAAGGAACAGCAACCCATGACGCTGGAGAGAGGGTGGGCAGCTCACCAATCTCTACTCCCCCAGTGGCTGCTGTGGCGGCTGTGGCTCCTCTGGCGGCGGCTGCTGCTGCTCTTGCTGCTGCTGCTTTGGCAGCTGTGGCTGTTGCTGCTGCTGTGGCTGCTGCTGGAAAAGCACCTTGGTGCAAGGCTGGGTATATTCACTGTCAGAAGGGCACTGCTCCTCCTCTACAGGCTGTTGGTCCTGTTTTTGATCCCGGGCCCGCTTCCTTTCCAACATCTCCTCGTAAAATATCTGGCAGCTGAAGCCATCGCGGATGCCGTGCTGGGCGTGGTCCAGCAGCGCCTCCAGCGTGGGGAAGACCCTGCAGCAGGCCACGCAGCGCAGGCCGTGGTTGGTGGTGACCAGCCAGTCTGGCGGTGCTCGCAGCTCCTGCAAGCAGCAGTCCGCAGCCTCCTCGGGCTCCGGGCAGCGATGCTTGCAGGCTTCCAGCTCCCAGCGCAGGTCTGTGTTGGAGGCCATCTCGAAGGAGGATCCTTTCCGCCGCTGACGCTTGATGAACTCGGCCTCGCGGATGAGGGGCTTCCTGGTGACTGGCTCGAAGCCATCGTCAGTCTCCCAAGCCACTGCCACGCCGTGCACAGTCTGCACATGGGTGTACAGGGCACACACGCTCTCGGGTGGGGCCTCCTGTTCCTCTTCCTGTTTCCTGGAGGCCCAGGACTGGTACTGAGAATAGGACTGGTACTCTGAGGACGACTGGGATGACGGAGAGCTGCTCCAGCCCAGCACTTTGTGTGCCCGGGCTGCCAAGCAGAGGTCGTCCTCGGGGAGGAAGGCGGTCCCTGGCTGCGGAGATGACTCATTCCTCCTCATGTCCCTGAGAATTGGAAGTACAGTTTCATCAGTGCGTTCACAAGGTTCCATGCATAACTTTCCTGAGAAACCGCAAACAGGCTCTGGCGGGTTTGGGGAAAGCGCTTGTTATCCGTCAGAGAGGACCATAATACTATCTCATAGGAAGATAAGGATAAAAGAGTGTGCGAATGTTATCAACCGAGGTGTGAAAGACCAGCAATTGGTAAGGTGAAAAGCAGACTGTGGTACAACCACAGAATTCAAGTGGACTCATGGGTAAGGTCAATGAACCAGGAATGTGTGCACAACAGACACAACGGATAATCACCTCCTAAACGAGAGAAGACACCATGTGATTCCACTTAGAAGACATTCAAGAAAAAGCAAATCTGTAGAGACAGAACAGTTACCAAGAGCTGGAAGGGTGGACAGCATATAAATGTGCCTTGGGGAATTCTTGGGGGTCGTGATGCTATTCTGTGCTATAGCTGTGGCTGTCACATCACAGTGTCACAGTTCTTTCCACTGTGCCCATCACGTATCCAGAGACCAGTTCACTAAAACACACTCGAAGATCAAGACTGGACCTGTGCTGCAGAGCAGGGAGGCCCCAGCTTCTCCTCCTCTCTTTGTAACTCATCTTTGCCTCAGGGGACCTCTCATCCACTTCTTGGACACATACTGTGCCCCCTGTCACCATGTAAGTGTGAATCGTGTCTTTATTCCTGTGAGATTCAAAACAAGCCTAAGAAATCTCCACTATCGTGATTTTCATCCCACAGAGAAGGAAACGGATGCAGAGGATTTACATGTCGGGCAGAGCCACTGGGCTCCAAGAGCAGATCTTATTCTAAAGTGCTGCCTTCATACATGTCCTGGTGGCCATTGAATTGGCATTCTAGACTACCTTGTATCCATGTACTATAAAGAAATGTTTCTGTTATTACAGGTCTTACAGGATTAATATTTTTTCCTTCAAACACATCAAAATCAATACGTAAAGGTAAACAGTTATATTCTGATCTACATATCTCCTGAAACAGGTGCACAACAACATAAGAAATACCAGCTTCAGCCTGGCACGGTGGTACATGCCTATAATCCCAGCACTTAGGGAGGCAGAGGCAGGAGTTCAAGGCCAGCCTGGTCTGCAAAGCAAGTACAGGACAGCCAAGGCTACACAGAAAAACAAAACAAAAAAAAAGACCATCTTGAAAAAAAACATCAAACAAACAAACAAAAAGAAATACCAGTTTCACCTAAAGACCGCTTTCTCACTGCCCTTCCCCCAGCTGCTTTTTATGATCAACACACTCCGGTAACAACATCAGGGACCAACCTGCCCCTTCCCCATCTATTGGCCATCTAGGCAACACGCTCCTGTGCTCTCCTCTGTGGACTCTGGGCTGGCCATGCTGATGGTGGTCCCACTGACTGGAGTCTGTTTTCCCCTGTGCTCCATGAGATGGCGTTTATGACTTCAAACCCAGAATCTCAGTGAGAGCTGGTGTGGGCTGTGCTGAAGCCCCCCAGACAGCCCCAGCCTGAGTGGCCACATGGTCACCAGGATCCTGGCTTTATTCTGTGATGTCATCAGTGACACAGCTCTGTTCTATGACCCTTGGCAAGGCTAAAGTCCCTGCCAGGTTACCAGGAAAGGGCCCCAGTGTGAGCTCATTTCCTTCTGTGATCTTTTCTGCCCAGTCTGTTCTCAGGAACTCAAACACAAAATGCAATCACATGTTCTCAAGTATATGTACAAACATAAAAACTCAAACACAGGGGTGAGAGAGATGGCTCAGAGGCTAACAGCAATGGCTAGCCTCCCAGAGCTCATAGATTTGACTCCCAACACCCATATGACACCGTGTGTACTTCCAGTCCCAGGGAATGCAATGCTCTCTTCTGGCCTTTGCAGGTACTGCACTCATGAGGTGCAGAGACATGTAACAGCTATGCACATAAAAGAGATTTTTTTTTAATTCAGATAAATACTTAGACACATAAAGGTGAATGTCCAGGTACATAATCACTCAGATGCTCATGCTAAAACATACTCACAAACAGTACATTAGTATATGTTCACAACATTCATACCTACAACACACACATAAGCATATGAAGCACGCAGACTCGCTCAGCCACACACACATCCATGCACAGGATCTCACGCCACCCAAACTGAATCATAGAAATGCTCACAAATGGACAGGCAGCAGCTAACATCAACACGACCTAACTTCACAATAGAGAAACAGTTTGTTGGAATGCTTGTCTCGAAAGCACCCCCCTGGCCTGGGTAGGCTCCCCCGGCACTCTGAGCCACTCTGGCTCTTCCTGCATGCTTTACCCAGTTCCTGCAGCTTCACCTCCACTTGGGTGCCAGCACAAGCTGGACCCTTCCCTTATGGGCTCAGAGCTCTTGACCTTGTCCTCCCTGTCTGTCCCAGAGTCTTTGTTTTTCTTGATGACATTAGCCATACACATGCACACACACTTATCGCTCCTGTTTGTTTTTGGAGACAGGATCTCCACATGTAGCTGAGATTAACCTTGTGCCAGCCACAACTAGTATCAAACTACCCCCTACCTATCATCCCACCTTAAGATGCCGAGTTGTAGAGTCGCTGCCACACCGGCCTCTCTTCAAATGCAAACCGTAAGAGAGTAGAGCTATCCTTCACCTTTCTCATTATATGGCTCATACGTGAGCAATGTCCAACACGTTAGGTTAACAAGCGCTGGAGAAGTACTTGCCAAATTAGTGAGTAAACAATGAATGCATTGGGCTGACAAGGCCATAAGTCACCTCCTGCAGCTGATTGCTCTCTACCCCTCGAAGCCCGGTAGCTCCCACATAAGAGGAATCACCTTCTCCTCCAATTATACAAGCAACCTATCGCATCCTGCCTGCCACCTCTCTCTCTTCCAGGGCATCCTAGCATTTGTGTGCATTTCCTGCAGCAAGCCCAGCCATTGCTCAGCCTCACCAGCTTTAGTCCCTTGAATTCTAAATTCTCAACAGTTATGAAAGGTGATGATTTACAGGAACCCCAAAGTTCCCAAAGCAATCCTCACACCACCCACACGGCCAGCCTCTTCCTGTCAATACTTCCCTCAGAAGCACAAAGACCTACACTGGGGAGATCTACTGAGCCATGGGAAGTCACACCTGCAGCAACAGAGAGCCACGTTCACAGCTGGAAGAGGAAACTCGGCGTACTTTCTTTCTGTATAAGCAGGAAGGCATGCCTTATGGAAAACAAACAAACAAACAACTAAAAGCAAGGGTGCCTGTTACAACATTTGAATTGATGGTACAGGAAACTTAAAATGTTTAAGGGAATAATGAAAATAACAACTATCTGGGGAGAAAAGAATACTCGGCCAGTAAATTATGCCGGTAATTTGCATTCATCACTCTAAAAAAATAAACTTTGGTCTCACCTCACGTAAAACAAGTAGAATGTTTTTCTACAGCTCAAGACTGTGTAGAGAGGAAAATAAGTTATCTGTAATTTTAGGGTGGCTTCACTAAGTGGCATGTGCCCACACGAGCACTAGGTGTCTTTTATTTTAAAATTTTATTACACTTTGTTTGCTTATCTTGTGTTGCAAGTGGAGAGCAGAAAAAGGAGTACACAGTGTGCTGAAGTCACAGGACACCTTGCAGAAATCAGTTCTCGCCTTCTACCCAGTGCGCCCCAGGAATTAAACGTAGGTTGTCAGGCTTAGTGTCCATCTTGATAGTGCCTTTCAGGGTCTTTGTCATCATGTCAGTGTTATATCAAATCTCACATTCTAGTCACAGCGGTAAGTGGTACCTACCTAGAGTCCCAGCACTTGAGAGACAGGTTGGGAAAAATCTTAAGCTGAAGACTCACCTGGGCTACACCATGAAATCCGGTCTCAAAAAAAAAAAAGTTTCAATTTATGTTTGCATTTTTCTGCCTTAGTG
>NW_026594405.1:0-10471 GCF_907164565.1 Psammomys obesus
CAGCCATCACATCAGGAGTTGGAAGTTTTAGGTTCTTTTTTTTTTTTTCCTTTCAGATGTATACTGGGAAAAAGAAAATTAAAAGTCAAAAGCTAAAAATGTGTGCATGTGCTGTAGCCTTTGATGCATGAAGTATGTACCCAGAAAAATTTACATTATTATATTTTCACTAAGATAAATAAGCTTAGGTTTCACAAAATATATTATGCTCTGTCTAATTTGAGAAGGAAATTAAGAACACATTTTCCTACAATGATAACCCTTCCTTAATATACATACACACATGTGCACCATACATATACAATGGCAAGACATTTTTTTTGTCTTTTCAAATCATCAATGTCACAATAGGAAACACTGTGCTATGGATACAGACATGACATTATATCCTTTACTTTTTATTTCTCCATTATCACGAGAAAAAAATCGTTCCCTCTTCTGAAAGATTGAATATTTATTCCAGCTGTAGAAAGAAAAGGGTTAATACAGAGTCTCGTATTTGTTAATAATCTAGATGGTGTGGAGGATGTACTTTTACACTATCTATTCTATCTCTATTTTTAAATTTACTTATTAAAATCATGTTCTCATGTCTCCTTAATTAAGGAATCTGCTAGTTTTGCATGCATGTCTGTGGGAATTTGTATACACAGAAGATCTGAGTAAGGGGATGATTCCTTTGGATATTTGCTTGAGTTTTCATAAATTTGTGTAAACATTGAAAGAGGATGTGATTATAGTTAAAGCAGTTGCCTGCTCCTTCTTCTGCAAAATCAAATATTTAAGCAGTAAGTCTGAAAACAGGGGCAAGGTGGCTGGACAAGGGGCAGTGAGGAGAACCTCAGTGAGAAAAGTATGTTTGCCTACCTTTGTCCTTCAACTGCTCCCCTTTTCAATATACCTAATGGGGTCTGAATGCATGCTATCTGAACACAGCCTATAATAGTGGTTTCTTACAAACAGTTTTTTGTTATGTTCTTTACTTGTTTGCATCTAATCTGCTTTTTACCCACTTAGTTGGTGTCTATACTTACATAGTTAAATATCCTTGTACCTTGTAATTTGATAAATATTTATATGTGTATTTAATTGTATTCATGTATGCAAGTACATGTGGAAGTCAGAAGTTAACATCAAATGCCTTTTTCAATCATTCTCTACTTTTCTTTTTGAGACAAAGTCTCTTACTGAACCTGAAGCTCATAGGTAAGACTAGCCTGCCTCTTCAGTAACCTCTAGAGATCTACATGTCTTTACTTCCCCAAGGCTAAGATTAAATGTATGATAGCAGGGACAGATCTTGAGTTAATGCTGAGCATCCAAACTCTGGACTTTATGCTTATACAGGAAGCACTTTATCAATCAAGCCATCTCCCCAGCCTGGAACTAACATTTTTTTTTATGTTTTTAATACTGGTCTTATGACCATGATAAATTTGTTTATTTGTGGATAGCTAAATAATATAAGTAGGAATGACCAATGTGTATATTGAATCATACATTTAAAATCAGATCTGAAATAATCTGTCACTAGTATATCAAACTTATTTGACCTTCATTTGTTACTGCTCTGAACATGTTCATTCATGAACTAACATTTTTTAAAACACATTTTCTTTATTCTTGAGAAAGCTTAAGTTCATAAGTGCTGCAGGAACACTGAATTAGAAAGTGACAAAGTTGGAAATGAATTTGAACAATGCAGAAGAAAAAAACAGCAAATTAAGGACAACTCATAATGGACCTTAAATGATTACCAGATAAATTGTGTAGATACATATTTACTTATACACCATGCTGTTTACAAAGGTAACAAAATTCAAAGTATGTGTATAAGTAAGGACATATTAATAAGACTGGGTTTACTCTTCTAAGAACTCATTATCTCAGGCTATGTTGAACTATGAACATTTTCTCAGGAAGATCTAACAGAAGAGTGAAGAAAAATAGTCATTTTAAAGATTTTAACTTTGCCTTTAGTTGAGAAATAAAACAAGTTTCAAGCCACATGCATTATATATATATATATACACACACCTAGCTGGTTTTGCAAAATAGCTTTAACACTGTATATCCCTGTTTTCTTTTTAAGTGTGTTTCTTTTGTGGTTTGCACTTTTAAATCTCTCCAGGAGAATATGTAGTTTAATTGTAATGTTTACAGTAAGTTGAGGCTTTTAAATAGTAATCTCATCTTCTTTCACTTCCTATCTTTTCTAAGCTTTATTTTCTCTCCTTGGATTAAAAAGATCTCAATACGCTTCTCTAATTATAGTTCCTTCTATTTCCATTCAGTGTTTTTATTTGTCATTGCTCCTGATTTTCTTTTTCTCAGTTTTTCTTTGTAGTCATAGAATTTATGTACTGTTTTGTTTTTTCTCATTGTCATGATCTTGTTGTGAAGAATATACAGTGGTTCTCAACCTTTCATATGCTGTTTTTAATACAGTTTCAGGTACTGGTTTGTGGGTGTATCTGCATGTGGATGGACCCACCTGAAGATGGATAGCGGAGCAGTGTCTCAGTTCCTAAGATAGTCAGGAAATGTTTTCTGGTGGTGTTAGATGGCCCCTGTAATAACCCACAGGTTGAGAACCACTGCTTTATAGCCTTTAAATAGCAATAATGAAATAAGGCATTTTTCTTAAACCAAAGGTACCTACACTTTTTTTAGGGCTGGAAGTAAGTCATGTCCACACATAACTGTGAAAATACATTATAAGTTATATGAAGAGGTAGGTGATAGATACAAGTAGAGAAATGCAAATTGCCTTAGTTTTCTGTTGCTGTGATAAAACATCATAATCTAGGCAACCTATAAAAGGAAGCATATAATTTGAGGCTTGCTTACAATGTGATATGGTGAGTCCATGAGCCTTGTGGTGGGGAGAACGTGGCAATAGGCTGGCAAGCATGATGTTGGAACAGTACCTGAGAGCTTATAACTGGGTGGAGTCTTGCCTTGAGGTTATCACTACCTTTGTTACATTTCTCCTTATCTCTCATCATAAACTAACCTTCTACCATTATATTTCCTGGTGCTATTTATTTTCTCTTATTTGTCCTGTTTTCTCTTTCTCATTGTAGCTCTGTACAAAAGAGCTCACTCATAACCACATAACACAGTCAATAATCAATACTAGGCTGAACTGAAACCTCATCTGCCAAAAAGCAAACAAAACAAACAAAAAAATCCTAGTTCTTAGTACAACAGCAAAAAAGCAGATACCTTCTTTGCTAAAATATACCAAGAATGGTTGTTAGCTTAGTTGCTAGCACTGTTCACCTCTGAAACCAGTGGATCTTGACCTCCATAGTCTTCATTGTTCTATGGTTTATTGTTTTCCAATATCATACTAGGATGGATAATTAAGCCCCACTTACAGCATTCAACCTCTTCAAGTTTTCCGCTTTCCTCCAGAAACAACAGACAGATAAAAACATAATAAATACATAAAACGCTATGGTTAGACATATCACAGCAACAGCCCACCCCCTGTTACTAACTCCTGTTTTAATTATTCTTCTATTGCTGTGACAAGATACTATTACCAAGGCAACAATAAAAGAAAGAGTTTAATTTGGTGGCTTATGGTTGCAGTGGGTGAGTCTATAGCCATTACAGCAGGAAGCTTGTCAAAAGGTGGGCAGCTATAGCACTATAGCAATAGCTGAGAACTTAAAATTGAGCCAGAAGCACTAGGCAGAGAGAAAGAGAGAGAGAGAGAGAGAGAGAGAAAGAGAGAGAGAGAGAGAGAGGAGAGAGAGAGAGAACATTAACTAGGAGTGGTGTGGGCTTTTCAAATTCCAAAGCCCATCCCCAGTCACACACCTCCTCCAAAAAGGCCACATCTCCTAATCCTTCTCAAATAGTGTCACTACCTGGGGACGACGAAGTATTAAAATATATGAACTCAGAGGGCAATTAACCACAACACTGCACTTTGACTAGAGGTAACGCATTTGTTGTATGATGGAAAATCAAGGAAAGAATTCTTTTGACAGTTAATGTATTAGTACAATTAACATGATGTTAGAATCATTATACTCATAAGTAAATTAAAATTCAAATAGGAGTGCTTTGATCAGGTCTTAAATTCTCTTTTCTGACAGCTAACCATGGCATAGTTTTAAGAAGACTTAATAACTTTCTGGTTAGGGAGGCTGACAGAAGAAAAGTTAAATGGGGAATAAAAGGCTTGATAGGTGGAGAAACTGGGATTATGGTGACCTAATAGAGAAGAGATAAGGAAAGGTTGGTTTATGAAAGGGGAACACCATGAGGCCTGTTTGAGACATATTTAAGATAACACCTCTAGAGATCTTGAGATAGAAGAGGTTTGGTATCTGAATTTTATCACCAACAGTAAAAGCATGTGGAATAATGGAGAGGGTTGAGGTCAGAACCTTGAGATATATCTATTTCAGGGGAACAAAAAAATGGACCCACTGTAAGAAAAGGTCTTCTCAGAGAAAGCTGTCAAAACAAAGTAACTAAAGCAAATAGAGGAAAGTATTGACTAACCATATAAAATTAGCATAAAGCCAAGGAGAATATATGTTAGAATGAGCTTTGACAGTTAAGAAAGTGTCGGTGGGTTCCCCAGTAAGAAGAGCAAGGACTGTCTCTGACATGGACTCAGTGGAGCCATGAGTCACCTCCCCCTGGGGGAACAACTTTGCCAGGCCACAGAAGAAGATGCTGCAGCTAGTTATGATGAGACCTGATAGGCTAGGGTCAAATGGAAGGAGAGGAGGACCTCCCCTATTAATGGACTAGGGGAGAGGCATTGTGGGAGAAGAGGGAGAGAGGGTGGGAAGGACATGAGGGAGGGAGCTGCAGCTGGGATATAAAGTGAATAAATTGTAATAAATAATAATAATAAATACAAAAACAAAAAGAAACACACAAAAAGAAAGTGATGGTGGTATTTAAAACAACAGTTTTAATATATTTTGAGCGGGCAGCAAAATCCAGATTCAGGATGCAAATGGGTAAACTTCTCAAATGGAAGTAAAGGAAATAAGTGGAGGATGCCTTTCTAAAAGGATATTGGTGAAAGGCAAGAGAGAAGGTATCAGTAAAGGAGAAATCTGAATCTTGAAGACCCTGGAAGATTTATAGATAGAATGATTCAGAAATGGGGGAGAGACAGTGATGCAACAGAGAAAAAAGACAAATGAGATAAGATTACGAAAGAGAAAAGAGGGGATAAAATTCTAGGTAGACACAGAGACACATCTAAAACCAATGGTAAGAATTCTTCTTTGATTAGCTGGAAGGAGCAACAACTAAAGAGGAATTTTTTACAGTGTGGGAAAATGTAGTGAGAGCATACTAATGACATTAACTTGGTTTTCTCTGGAAGGAAAGGTGTGAGGGAGCATGAGGACGGAGGTTGTGGAACATAAAAGGCTTTAGAATCAGGTTGGCTAAGGGTTTGTCTATCTTGTTGATTTTCCCAAAGAACCAGCTCTTGGTCTCATTGATTCTTTGAACTGTTTTCTTTATTTCTAGTTCATTGATTTCATCTCTGAGTTTTATTATTTCCAATGGTCTACTCCTCTTGGGCATGTCTCTTCTTTTTTCTAGGGCTTTTAGGTATGAGATGGTTGCATGAGATGTCTCAAACTTCTTTCTGGAGGCACTTAGTGCTATGAACTTTCCTTTTAGCACTGCTTTCATTGTGTCCCATAAGTTTGGGTAAGTTGTGACTTCATTTTCATTGAATTTTAGGAAGTCTCTATTTTTTTTTTTCATTTCTTCCCTGACCAAGCTGTCACTGAGTAGAGAGTTGTTTAGTTTCCTTGTGTATGTAGATTTTTTTGTTGTTGTTATTTCTGTTGGTGTTGAGGTCTATTTTAGGCCATGGTGGTCTGATATGATACAAGGGATTATTTCAATCTTCTTATATCTGTTGAGGTTTGTTTTGTGCCTGACTGTATAGCCATTTTTTGGGAAGGTTCCATGAAGTGCTAAAAAGAAAGTATAGTCTTTTGAGTTTGGGTGAAAATTATAGTAGACAAACATTAGGCCAAACATTTGATTTAGGACCTCTATAAGTGTCATTATTTTCCTATTTGGCTTTTGTCTAGATGATCTGTCCCTTGGTGAGAGTGGAGTGATGAAGTCCCCTACTATTAAGGTGTTATGATAGATATGTGATTTAAGCTTTAATACCTTTTCATTTACAAATGAAGGTGCTCTTGTATTTGGGGCACAGATGTTCAGGATTCTGATGTCCTCCTGGTGGACTTTTCCATGTGAGAGTGAAGTGCCCCTCCTCATATTTTTGATTAATTTTGGTTGAAAGTCCTTTTTTATTAGCTATTAGGATAGCTAGCCCAGATTGATTTCTGAGTCTGTTTGCTTGAAAAACATTTTTCTAGGCATTTACTCTGAGGTAATGTTTATCTTTGTTGCAGAGCTATTTCTTGGATGCAGCAGAGTGTTGGATCTTGTTTCTGCAACCATTCTGTTAGTCTGTGTCTTTTTATTGGAGAGCTGAGTCCATTCATGTTGATGAATAATAGTGACCAATGAATGTTAGTTCCTTTTATTGTGGACTTGATGGTGTTACTGTGTTTCTATGCTTATTTTTTTATTTTATTTTTTGCAAAATTATCTCTATCCTGTGTTTTCCTGGCTGTAATTGATTACTTTACCCTGGAGTTTTGCTTATAGTATCTTCTGTAAGACTGGGTTGCTGTGTAAATATTAGTTTTATCATGGACTATTTTGTTTTCTCTATCTATGTTGATTGAAAGCTTTGCTTTGCAATAGTAGTCTGGGTTGGAGTTTGTGGTCTCTTAGAGTCTGCATGACATCTGCCCAGGCCCTTTTGCCTTTCATAGTTTCTGTTCAGAAGTCTGTTGTGATTTTGATAGGTCTAACTTTATATGTTACTTGAACTTTTTCCCTTGCTGATTTTAATATTTTTCGTTGTTCTGTAGATTTAGTGTTTTGATTATTATGTGACATGAGGAGTTTCTTTTCTGTTCTAGTCTATTTCAGGTTCTGTAGGCCTCTTGTATGTTTATTGACATCTCTTTCTCTTATTTGGGAAATTTTTTTTCTATGATTTCTTGAAAATATTTTTTTAGACCTTGTCGCCTGTAATCTTTTTATTCTATTCCTATTATTCTTAGATTTTGTCTTTTCATGGCGTCCTTGATTTCTTGCTTATTTTGTGTTTGGAACTTTTCCAATTTTACTTTTTCTTTGAAAGATGTATCAATTTCTGCAATTGTAGCTTCAGTTCCTGAGATTTTCTCTTCCATCTCTTGTATTTTGTTGGTAATGCTTACCTTTGTGGTTCCTGATCTTTTCTCCATGTTTTCCAGGGTTTTCTCTGTATTTTCTTAATTAATTCTCATTTTGTTTTCATGTCTACATGATTTCCTTCATCTGTTTGAATGTGAATTCCTATCTTTTCATTATGGCCTGTATTTTTTGTTCATTTCCTCACTATATGCCTCTACTTGTGCCTCTAGCTATGCCTCTATTTGTTTGGCAGCGTTTGCCTATATTTCTCTGAGAGCTTTGTTCATTTCCTCTGTTGTGCCTCTCATAACTGGATAAGCGTATATTTGAGATCATTTTCCTGTGTTTAAAGTGAATTAGAATATCCATTGACTTTTTGAGTTGCTGGTGAACCCATGATGTCCTGATTTTTGTTGGATGTGTTCTTACACCGACCTTTATCTATCTGTGTATCTGTGACCTTCACTGTTTGTTCCTGGAGTTTTTACTTCACACTGGATCTGTCCATCTCTGGTGTCTGGAATATTCTTCAGGAAGATGAGAGAGGTCATCCATTTTGAGAGTAATGTTGGTATTTTATCTGTAGCTAAGGAAGGAAGTTTGCAGGCACATATGTGTAAGTGCAGGTGTGTGCACTTAAGTGTGACTTGAAGGACAGAGTACTAGAGGGTGTACATGTCTGCAAGGGTGGAACTTAAATGTAGCAGAGGGTGCAGGTGCTGTTCGTGGGTGCAATGCACATGCACAGGTGCCCTGAACACCTCAGTAGCTTACAGGCCTGTCTTACTGTCCTCCTGGTATTCAGATCTTTCTGGGCTCCAGGAATTGTTTGCCTGGACTCTACTGGTAGAACCACAGAACAAGTGCTTCAATGTTGAGAGTGCTGTCCCAATTCTCTCTATGATGCCCACATTGAATTTGTGGGTGGGAGGGATCTGATATCTGGCTGCTAGATTAGAGGGACCCCAGATCTGTGGCTCTGCAAGCACTCACTTGAAGGCACACTCACTTGCTCACAGGTCTAATCAGAAAGCACAGGGTATCCTCCAGTTCTCTACTCTCAGATTTGGGCCAGCAGGAGCAAATGAGAGTGTAAGAGATCTATCAGCTCCGTGGTTTCCACTGTTTGTCTGGTCCACTGTTTGTTCACCAGGCAGGAAGACCTGTACTTGGAGCAGCTGCCTCTGCTGTCTCAGTCACTGAGCATGGAGGCATGTGCTTAAAGAGCCACTATCTCCTCTGAGGAGCAGGAAGGCCTGAGCTTGGGGTAAGGGGAAGTGCAGGGGGGTCGAATATTCACCACTCTCAGTCAATGGAGATGTCCACAGGTGACCAGGATCCAAACTGTCTCAGCCCATGGGTTGTCTCCTCTCTCCAAGGAAACCTCAGTGTTGATGTTCTGGCTTCAGTTTCCCCTCCACTCACCTATTTTGGAGTTTCAGATCCTGTGCCCCTCAGATATGGTGCATGCTGGTCGCTGCCACTTTGGATCCTTTGACATCTTCTAAGTACTTGGCTAATACTATAGGAATTTAGTTCATTATCTGGAGATATAGTGGGTCTTAATGCTTCTGCTCTGTTCTCAGTTCTCAAAACATATGTTGTACTGGGAATCTCAGCCTTGACTATCATCACAAACAGGAACTGTACACAAGACATGCAAATTAAACCCTAGTGAAATACTCTAACGCAGTTTGACCCATTTTATGTTTTAGATGGACTGAATTATATTTATTATAAACTTATCTAAAACATCTTTGTATAGAAAGAAACCTGCCCATAACCCCTGTTTAAGTGATGTCAACTTCATGTCAGGCTACCTTAGAAGAAACTTTTGTTGGGTTCTGCCTTAGAGCCAATAGAGTCACAGCAGCTCAAACCCAATCTGCTCTGTACTTCTGACCCTTTTCTCACCCAGAAAAAACAACTGTTATCTTTCCTACTTTCTTCCACCACTCCCCCCAACCCCTCAGGGAACTAGTAATAATAGGAGGAATTCAAATTGTTCTGATTGATAATGGGCTGTTTTTTAAAGTATTTCTTTCTCCTAGAAGAAACATGTTAATGAATCACTCCATCATCTTCCTAAAATCTCTTACTACCTCAGAGCCTCTTAGATACAGATATTTGTTGGAGTTCCTATGAAAATAACATCTTTCAAATCAAAATATATTATTTATTCTCTTATTAGGAACCATTGTCTCCTTTCCTAAGAGGAGGTCACTTCTTTCCAGGAAACAATGTAATTTATGAAAAAACAATAAGAAAGGTGGAGAAGCTAAACACAGATCAGGTAAGTACATTTTGTTTGAAAACTTGTTTCACAAATAGAAAATTTTGAATTATAAATATTTTAATATAACCAAAATAATATTCAATTATCAAGTACCAGGCAAAACCACTGTGAGTTGTAGTATGTCACTTGTCTATGTTCCTTTATTCTATCCTTAATATTTTTATATTTCTTTTATTATGAAGCACATTTAGCTGAAAGGAAACCAAAAATCATATAAAAAGTTAATGGTAGAACCTGAACTTAATATATAGTGTAAGTTTTCTGATATTTTTATATCATTAGTATATATATATATATATATATATATATATTATTTAAAAACTAGTTTACAAAGATAATTTAAAGGCTATAATGTAAACTTCATTATTTTAATATCCTCAGATTTAAATTGACAGTATGTATTAACAGAGAAGTAAAATATTTTAAAAGATATTAAAACTGAAGCTTTAAGTCATATTTTAATTGGGAGGTTTATAGTGAAAGAGTTGTATTGTCTCACAATTCTAAAAATTGGAAATTGAAAAGTACTACATGGGACAAGACCATCATCCTTCTGGAACTGTCAGGAAAGTAACCCTTTGGTTCTGAGTTTCCGTTGTGGCAGCCTCAGGCATTCTTTTGATTGCATAATAACATTCCAACCCCCTGTTATCACATGGTGCCCTCTATGTGCATCTGCACATCAGCATCCCTTTATACCTGGCCGTCTCTGTACAAAATTTCTCAGTTTTGTAAGGACATTGCTCATATTGGATTGGGTCTCATCCTAGTAACCTCACTCTAAATTGATTCTATCTGAAAAGACTGTAATTTAAACAAACTGGTAAAGCTGTGCCAGTTGCAAGTTAATTATCCTTTCAAAATATATATTATATTATATTATATTATATTATATTATATTATATTATATTA
>NW_026594406.1:0-8381 GCF_907164565.1 Psammomys obesus
TTATATTATATTATATTATATTATATTATATTATATTATATTATATTTATTATATTATATTATATTTATTATATTATATTTATTATATTATATTATATTATTATTATATTTCTGCAACTTAGAACTCGGATGTAGCCCATGGTAGCTCAGTATCCAAGTGGGTTTCCTAGTAAGAGGAACAGAGACTATTTCTGACATGAACTCAGTTCCTCCCCCCCCGCCCCCAAGGGAGGAACAGCTTTGCTAGGCCACAGAGGAGGACATTGCAGCCAGTCCTGAAGATACCTGATAAACTAGGGTCAGATGAAAGGGGAGGAGGACCTCCCCTATCAGTGGACTTGGAAAGGGGCAGGGAGGAGATGAAGGAGGGAGGGTAAGATTGGGAGGGAATGAGGAAGGGAGACATGGTTGGGACACAAAGTAAATAACCTGTGATTAATATTAAAAAATAAAAATTAAAAAAATAAAATAAAGTGAAAAAATGTCTCTCAAGTGAATTTTGTTGTATATATCATTTGAACCCACATCTGTAGAGTTTGTGAAAATTTATGAGATATTTATGCTTCATATAAGTAAATTAAATGCTCAAGTTTTCATATATTCCAAAATACCTAAATATTGTAGTGTTTAAAACAATAAAGTCTTCTTTCCATTGTCTAGATGGTGTGAAAACATGAATAGAATTTGAAATGTGTTTCTTGCAAGGTGAAAAAAAGTTCACAAATGGAATTTAAAATCCTGTTGTCTCAACCTGGGATGTTTATTTTGTTAGTTTATTAAATGGTATTAATCTGTAAAATGGGAAAGAAAAAAATTGGAGTATGGGAATTTTGTACATAATAAGCAGTTAAATATTATAAAATAGGTTTGCATAATGAAATCTTTTTTCTCATGTATAAATGAAACACTAAAAATGGATTTTGTTTGAAAACTTCTTGGCATGAGAACCTGCTCTATTTTTATAAGCACTTATTGGCAGGTGTTAGTAGACTTGTATGAACTAACATGCTACATATCAAGTGTTCCTTATTTGGTGCCCAGTAAATATGAAATGACATAAATTTTCAGAATGATAACATCAAGATGTCTCTATTTTGGCTTGCTTGTTAAACTGAATAATGTCTAAAGACCTGGTGGGTTAAACACAAGTGGTCCAGAAGAAGAGCCCAACAGTATGATAGCAAGAAGAAAAAAATAACTGTGTGTTTCCAAAATTCAAAGTATTATTTTCTAAAGCTATCACTTGACGTTTATTCCTATTCAACCTGGCTATCAAAAATGATAAGTTTTAAACATTATAAGTAGTAAAGAGAATTTGCGGTACATCATTTAATTCTGCTTTCAGGTTACTGTTTTAAAGAGAATGAATAATTTTTAGAATTTATATCCTCTAGAATACAGCGTTGTCTATCCTATACATTGACTATGCTATACATTATTACCCATGTAGCTGAGCCAATTAAAAAGACCCTTTTTAGGAAGATAGCTTTAGCTTACTGTTGACATCAGTAAGCAAATTACACGGAAGCTATAAAACTCCCAAACCATTGAAATTATTAGAAAAAAAAAAAGGTGAGCACAATCAAATTTTATAGCTTCTAGGTAAGCTGTCCAAAGTACAATTATCTGTGCCAATGGAACAAAGCATGATTTTCTGTTTTATTGTTTCTTCAATGATAGGGGCTATATCACAGCATGCTGGATAAAGCCAAGGTCCAAATAAAAAATTTACTGGCTCCTGTCCAAGAAAAAAGAGGCTTCTGTAGTAAAAAGTTGGTCAAGTAGTGCCAGGTATAAGTTAATTATCCTTTCAAAATGTTTATGTTTTATATTATTACTTTTCACTCAATATGAGGAAATAACTTATGAGAAATAATAATTGTTGAGTATTCTGTGCTTTAAAATATATATTAGGATACACTTCAAAATATGGTCACCATACAAATATTCTCATTTAAAACAATGGCTTCAGTAGTTGAATATAAGAACTGTAGCTATAGATCAGAGGTAGGCACTTGTATTGATGAAGTTCTGGATTCCACCTTAACATCAAGACTTAAAATAGTAAATACAATTCTTTTTAAAGTCCTAATACAACATAGTGATATTTTATAACATAAAAGAACAACCCAGATGTCCCTGAATTTGGGAATAGATACAAAAATAGTGGTACATTTACAGAATGAAATACTATTCAGAACTTAAAAACAAGGAAATCATGAAATCTGCAGACAAATGGTGGGAACTTGAAAAGATCATCCTAAGTGAGATATCCCAGAAGCAGAAAGACACACATGGTATATACTCACTTGTAAGTGGATATTAGACGTATAATATAGAATAATCATACTAAAATCTATACACCTAAAGAAGCTAAGCAAGGAGGACCCTGGATAAGATGCTCAATCTTCATTCAGAAAGACAAATGGGATAGACATCAGAAGAAGGTAAAAATAAGGAACAAGACAGGAGCCTACCACAGCGGGCCTCTGAAAGACTCTACTCAGAAGGGTATTTATTAAAGCAGATGCTGAGAGTCATAGCCAAACATTGGGCAGAGTGCAGTGAAGAAGAGGGGATAGAAAGACCTGGAAGGGTCTGGAGCTCCACAAGGAGAACAGCAGAACCAAAAAATTTTGGGCCTTGGGGTCTTTTCTGAGACTGATACTCCAACCATGGACCATTGATGGAGATAATCTAGACCCCCTGCACAGAAGTAGCCCGTGGAAGCTCAGTCTCCAAATGGGCTTCCTAGTAATGGGAACAGGGGCTGTCCTCTGACATGAACTCAGTTGATCACTCTTTGATCACCTCCCCCTGAGGGTGGAGCAGCCTTACTAGGCCACAGAGGAAGACTAAGAAAGACAGTTCTGATGAGACCTGATAGTCTAGGGTCAGATGGAAGGGGAGAAGGTCCTATACTATCAGTGGAGTGGGGAAGGAGCAAGGGAGGAGATAAGGAAAGAGACAGAACAGGGCTGGGAGGGAACGAGGGTAGGGCTAAACTGGGATACAAAATGAAAGTTGTAATAAATAAAAATATATGTATTAAAAAGAAAAGAAGGAAGGAGAGGAGGACCTCCCTTATCAGTGGACTTGGGGAGGGGCATGCGTGAAGAAGGGGGAGGAAAGGTGGGACCAGGAGGGGAGGAGGGAGGGGCTTATGGGGGGATACAAAGTGAATAAAGTGTAATTAATAAAATAAAATAAAATTTAAAAACAAATTTAAATAAATAAAACAGAAAAAAAGAACAGATAATATATTTATCTGTCAAATTTGCTTTAAAGTTGATTGAAGCATATAGCTAGTTTTCTAAACTGTAGAGATCTCAGTGCTATCATACGTGTAAAACGAGTCATATTTAAACAGAGTCTAGAGAAAGAAATGCCAAAAACTAATTCTATGACCTTTTCTCTACCAAGGCAGTTTGTATTCATAATATATGTTTCCTAATGCATTTTCTCTTTATTTCAAAATATTTTATGCACCCAAAAGCAGTTCATGTAGAGTAAGAAGTTTTAGAGTATAAAAAGAATATCAACAGGACCAGAAAATTTGAACACAGGGAACTTCCCAGAGACTCATACTCCAACCAAGGACTTTTCATGGAGATAACCTAGAACCCCTGCACAGATGTAGCACATGATAGTTCAGTGTCCAAGTGGGTTACATAGTAATGGGAAGAGGGACTGCCTCTGACATAATCTGATTGGCCTGCTCTTTGATCACCTCCCCCTGAGGGGGGAGCAGTCTTACCAGGCCACAGAGGATGACAATGCAGCCACTCCTGATGTGATCTGATAGATTGAGATCAGAAGGAAGGAGAGGAGGACCTCCCCTGTCGGTGGACTTGGGGAGGGGCATGCATGAGGAAGAGGAGGGAGGGTGGGACCGGGAGGGGTGGGGGGGGCTCGTGGGGGAATACAAGATGAATAAAGTGTAATTAATAGTAAAAAAATTAAAAAACAACAATACAGATAGTATGAATGGTTATTGGCTTCTCTATCTGAGCCTTCATGTGTTCTTTTTGCAGACAGCCACTCTTGGAAGTTTATCTATTCACATAGTAGAGTCATTACATATATTTGTAATACATGTGTGTAGATTATTTTACACGTTAAAACAAAGGGAGAAAATATTCATTGTTCTCTACTTTTGGTATTGTTTACATCTGGCATAGTTTATAACTTGTTACATCTAAGAGTCTGAACTCTTGAATTACATTATTTTTTTCAATAAAAGTCAACATTTTCAGTCAAAAAGAAAATTATAGAATTTATAGTTTCAAACTTGACTATACGTAAGTGAATGTAGCATTATGACTAAAACTAGTGTTTTTCCTTTGAAAGCAGGCTTTTAGCTGTCTCTTCAAAGTAGAATAATAACAACATACTATAGAAATTTTCAAATATATCTGAAGGCCTCACAATATATATACATATATTAAGGCCTCTCTCTCTCTCTCTCTCTCTCTCTCTCTCTATATATATATATATATATATATATATATATATATGTTAGCTATACACTGTACTTCTCAGGAAAAAAAATCATGAGATAAACAAACCAGTGAAATAGATTGGGTTTAAAATCAAAATCCAGATTTTTCTGCAGTCAGTATAAATGACTCCTACACACCGAAATTTCTGAAGAAAAAAAATAATGAATTTCAGTCACAGTTTTGCCATTAAAAATATATCATGACGTTTTTTGTCATCATTGGGAGAGTTCTATTTCCATTTTATAATTTAGTGAGTCATGTTAATAAAATTGAGATTTATGGTGGCAACGATGTTAAATAATAGTAGTATACATTTATTCCTCACTTACTTTGACTAAAAAAATTATAGATGATGCATTTATTCCACACAGAAACCCAATGAAAGCAATATTTGAATGAAATAATCTGGTAGAATTAGAGTAAAAGCTTAATTTTCTGGATCAAAAGCACTAATCAGTGTTTTTCTAATGTTTTTCTTTCTTTTCCTTTTTTAATTTTAATTTTTTCACAATTTATTCATTATATATGCCAATCGAAGCCCCCTCCCTCAACTCCTCCCAGTTCCATCCTTCCTCCTTCTTCCACTCTATTTCCTTCCCATAGTTCACTGAAAAGGGGGAGTTCTCCTCCATTGCCATCATCCCATAGCTTATCAAGTCTCATCAGCACTGCCTGGATACTCTTCTTCTGTAGCCTGCTATGGCCACATCACCCACCAGGGACAAGTAATCAAAGAACAGGCAAATGAGTTCATGACAGAGGCAGTGGAATCACCCTTCAATCGGAGATCCACATGGCTGCCAATAGGCCACATCTGAGCAGGACTCTCCACATATGGTCCTTGGTTTGTGCATCAGTCTGCAAGGCCCCCTGGCTTCAGATTTTTTAGCTTTGTTGGTCTGCTTGTGGGGCTCCTGTCACCACTTTGTCTTCTATCTCCCCTCTCTTATTCTATAAAACTCCCTGCAGTCTGCCCAAAATTTGTCTGTGAGTCTCAGCATCTGCTTCCATCCCCTGTTGGGTGGAGCCTTTCAGAGGACCCTCTATAGTAGGCTCCCATCATGTTTCCTTTCTTCCACCACTTCTGGTATCTATCCTGTTTGCCATTCTGAATGAAATTTAAGCATCCTCCCTAGAGTGTTCCTTATTGTTTAGCTTCTGTAGGTATGTAGATTTTAATAAGGCTACCCTATATTATACGGCTAATATCTGCCTATATTTCAGTGCCTACCAGGCCTGTCTTTATGTTTCTGGGTTAACTCACTCAGGATGATATTTTATAGTTCCATCCATTTGTCTGTTAATTTCATGGTTTTTAATTGCTGAATTGTATTCCATTGTATAAATGTGCCACAATTTCTGTATCTATTTCTCAGCTGAGGGACATCTAGGTTGTTTCCAGATTCTGGCTATTAGAAACAGAACTGAAATGAACATAGTTGAGCAAATGTCCTTTTTGAATGGTGGGGAATCTTTTGGATATATGCCCAGGAGTGGTATAGCTGGATCTTGAGGTAGTGCTATTTGTTACCAATTTTTTGAGAAAGCAACAGATTGTTTTCCAAAGTACTTGTACAAGTTTGCACTCCCACCAGCAATGGAGAATTCCACTGTCTTCACATCCTCTCCAGCATGTGTTGTCACTTAAGTTCTTGATCTTAGTCATTCTGATGGGTGTAAGGTGAAATCTCAGGGTCATTTTGATTTGCATTTCACTGATGACTACGGATGTTGAGCATTTAAGTGTTTCACTCACATTTGATATCCTTCTGTTGAAAAAAAATACTGTGGTTAGATTGGTTTGTTGATGTCTAAATTCTTGAGTTCTTTATATACTGTGGATATTAGCCCTCTATGATGTGTAGGGTTAGTGAAGATCATTTCCCAGTCTGTCATTTTGTTCTGATGACGTTGTCCTTTACTTTAAAGAAGCTTTTCATTTTCATGGGGTCCCACATATTGATTGTTTATCTTAGAGCTTGTGCTGTTGGTGTTCTGTTCAGGAAGTTTTCTCCTGAGCCAATGAGTTCCAAACTTCCCCAGTTTTCCTTCTAAGACATTTTGTTTGTCTGGTTTTGTGGTGAGGTCTTTCATGCACTTGACTTTACTTTTGTACAGGGTGATAAAAATGGATCTATTTGCATTTTTCTACATGGAGTCACCCAGTTAAACCAGCACCATTTGTTGAATATATTTTTTTCCATTTTATGGTTTGGATTTTTTGCCAAAAATCAAGTATCTGTAGATGTGTGGGATTATTTCTGGGTCTTCTATTCTGTGGCATTGATCCACCAGTCAGTTTCTATGCCAATACCATGGAGTTTTTATTAATGTTGCTTTATAGTACAACTTGAGGTCACAGATGGGTATACCTCCAGACAGTCCATTGATGTACAGGATTGCTTTAGCAATTCTGGGTTTTTTGTTCTTCCACATGAAATTGAGAACTGTTCTTTCAAGTTCTTTTAAGAATTGTGTTGATAATTTGATGGGAATTGCATTGAATCTATAGATTGTTTTTGCTAGTATGGCCATTTTTACTACAGTAACCCTACTAAGCCATGAGCGTAAGAGATCTTTCCATCATCTGATATCTTTTTGAGTTTCTTTCTTCAGAGATTTGAAGTTTTTTTTTGTTTTGTTTTGGTTTTTTTTGTTGTTTTTTTTTTTTTTCACACAAGTCTTTCACTTCCTGGGTTAGAGTCATACCAAGGTACTTTCTGTTATTTGTGGCTATTGTAAAGGATGCTGTGTTCTTAGCTGTGTCTACAGAAGGGCTTCTGATACTTTTGAGTTAATTTTGTGTCCAGCTTCTTTGCTGAAGGTGTTTATCAGCTGAAGTAGTTCTCTGGTTTAATTTTTGGGGTCCCTCACGTATACTATCATGTCATCTGGAAGTTGTGATACTTTGACTTCTTCCTTTCAGATTTGTATTCCATTGATCTCCTTCAGTTGTCTTATTACTCTGGCTAGGGCTCCAAGTACTGTGTTGAAGAGATACAGAGAGAGTGGGCAGCCATTCCTTATATCAGATTTCAGCGGAAATGTTCTCAGTTTCTCTCCATTAAGTTTGATGTTGGCTAGAAATTTGCTGTGTTTTGCCTTTAGTATGTTTAGGTATGTGCCTTGTATCCATCCCTGATTTCTATAAAATGTTAAACATGAATAGGTGTTGGATTTTGTCAAATACTTTTTCGGCGTCTAAGGAGAAAATCATGTATTTTCGTTTTTGTTTTTCTGTGTGAGGTTTAGGTATCAAGGTGACTGTAGCCTTATAGAATGAGATTGGTAATATTCCTTCTGTTTCTATTTTGTGGAATGGTTTGAAGCGTATTGGTGTTAGCTCTTCTTTGAAGGTTCAATATAATTCTGTACTGAAACCTTCTGGCCTTGGGCTTTTTTTTTTTTCTTTATGGGAGACTTTTGATAACAGGTGCTCCTTCTTGAGGGGATATAGGACTACTTAATTTATTTATCTGATCTTGATTCAGCAGTGGTAAGTGGAATCCATCAAAAAAAATTGTCCATTTTACTTAGATTTTCAAAGTTTGTGGCATTGAGACTTTTGAAGTAAGACCTACTGATTGTGTGGACTTCCTCAGTGTTTGTTGTTATGTCCACCTTTTCATTTCTGAATTTGTTTACTTGGAAAGTGTCTCTCTGCCATTTAGGTAGTTTGGCTAAGGGTTTGTCTATCTTGTTGATGTTCTCAAAGAATCAGCTTTTGGTGTCATTGATTCTTTGAATAGTTCTTTTTGCTTCTAGTTTATTGATTTTTGACCACGACTTTGAGTATTTCCAGCTGTCTACTCCTTTTAGGTATGTCTGCTTCTTTTTTTTTTTCCCTAGGGCTTTCAAGTGAGCCGTTAAGTTGCTTGT
>NW_026594407.1:0-1458 GCF_907164565.1 Psammomys obesus
CCTTCCTCCCTTCCTTCCTCTCTTCCTTCCTTCCTTTCTTCTCCTTCCTCCCTTCCTTCCTTCCTTCCTTCACCTTCCTTCCTTCCTTCCTTCCTTCCTTCCTTCCTTCCTTCCTTCCTTCACCTTCCTTCCTTCCTTCACCTTCCTCCCTTCCTTCCTTCCTTCCTTCTCCTTCCTCCCTTCCTTCTCCTTCCTCCCTTCCTTCCTTCCTTCCTTCACCTTCCTTCCTTTCTTCTCCTTCCTTCTTTCTTTCTTTCTTTCTTTCTTTCTTTCTTTCTTTCTTTCTTTCTTTCTTTCTTCCTCGAATTTAAATTTTATTTTGTTGTCATTGGTGCTTTACCTGCATATATGTTTCTGCACCATGTGAATGCCTGGTACAACACAGGTCCAAGAAGGCCTTGACTCCCCTGGCAGTGGACTCACAGCAGCTGTGAGATGCCATGTGGGTGCTGAGAATCAAGCCACATCCTCTGGAAGAGCAACCAGTGCTCTTAATTGCACATCATTTCCTATGCATTTATTTCATTCCTTTGCAGGTCTATAAACTGTCTTATGGTAGAGCCTGGGCCTCATTATTCCTGTCCTGTGTTCCTGGTAGACTTTTAATAATGCTTAGTGAATTAAAGCAGAGTGGAGAAACGTCACTTTGTCAGACTTCCCCTTAGGACAAATGCTTGGAGAAATGTTAAAGACTTCAATATTTATTGAACACTTAGTATTCGCCAGATACCATGCCAAGGTTTCTATTTGTTTGTTTGTTTGTCTGTCTGTTACAGTTTAGTTATATATCCTGTGGGCCAGTGTGTGTGGTGTGTGTCTGCAGTCAGGGGTAACTTATGAGGTCGGCTCTCTTTCCACCATGTGGGCTTGAACTCAGGCTGTCAAGGTCACAGCCGGTGCTTTCACACCCTGAACACTGGTCCCTGCCTAATGACAAAGTGTTTTGTTTTGTTTTTTTTAGCATAGATTACATACCAGATGGAATCGCTCCAATGACCACATTGGACAGATATGACTTTTGTCCTCATTCCTACAGATGAGGAAGTGCACACACACACACACACACACACACACACACACAGAGAGAGAGAGAGAGAGAGAGAGAGAGAGAGAATTTGCCCAAGATCACGTGTACTGAGAGCAGGCAAAACAAGTGAGCTAAATCTGTTTGGTTCCTAAGCCTGTGCTATTTCTATTTTATTGCCACACATCTGTTATTATTATTGCTGAATTTCCTGTCTTTTTTGTGAGTAAGTGTGTGTGTGTGTGTGTGTGTGTGTGTGTGTGTGCAGGTGTGAGAGTATATGTGAGCACATGTATGTGTATATATGTGTGTGTGTGAGTGTGTGTGTGTGTGTGCAGGTATGAGAGTATATGTGAGCACATGTATGTGTATATATGTGTGTGTGTGTGAGTGTGTGTGTGTGTGCAGGTATGAGAGTATATGTGAGCACATGT
>NW_026594407.1:1558-2364 GCF_907164565.1 Psammomys obesus
TGTGTGTGAGTGTGTGAGTATGTGTGTGTGTGTGAGTGTGTACATATGTGTGAGTGTGTGAGTATGTGTGTGTGTGAGTGTGTGTGTGCAGGTATGAGTGCGTGTGTGTGAGTGTGTACGTGTGTGAGTGTGTGAGTATGTGTGTGTGTGTGTGTGTGTGTGTGTGTGTGTGTGTAAATTATAATCTCCCCAAAAGCAGGAATCTTTTTCACTATGTTGTGAATGCTCATTAAATATCTATTGAAAAGTGGAAGAAGAAAGGAAAAGAAAGGAGGAAAGAATGTGAAGGAAGGAGAACAGATGGAGGGAGGGAGGCACGGAGCAAAGAAACTGTGGGTGGAGCTGGGCCAGCGCATAAGCTTGGCAAGAATTAAGCTCGCAAGAGGCCGAACTAGAAAAACACTGGCTCGTCATTCTCAAACACATTCCCAACACCATTGATCGCCTTCCTCAAGGGAGTGCTTCAACTGCATGTCCACTCTTGCCTGAGAGTCGATGATAAATACTCGCTAGCTCCCTCTCTCTGTCCGGGCTACCTTGGCGCCCAGCCTGACTCTTACATGCTTCCAATGACAGCACAGACTTTCCTTTCTGTCTGGCAAATGCTGAAAGATTGTGTCTCTTAACCCGATGTCTCCAAATCAAAGGCAAACATGGTGCTGCCTAGCCCTGCCCCCACGGCCGGTGGCCCCAGGGGCTGCCTGCACATCCTGAATGTGTATGCAATATGGGTGGACATGACATGTAGCTTGTAGTCCCTGTAAGTTACACTACTGGGGCCATTTCTTTGGCTGTTTTTTCTCCCT
>NW_026594408.1:0-12935 GCF_907164565.1 Psammomys obesus
AACTTTTAATTACGTTAAATGAATTAATTGGTTGATTTTTTTTTTTTTGAGACGGGGTCTCACTCTGTATCCTTGGCCAGCTAGGAGCTCACTAGGTAGACCAGGCTGGCTTCAGATCCATAGAGACCCGCCTGCCTCTCCCTCTCAAATGCTGGAATTAAAGGTGTGCACAACCATGATCAGCGAGGATATTCTCCTGAACATAAAAATATTCAGACGGAGTGAAGATTAAAGCCACTTGCACACCAGATTGCCATCAGGATGGAGAAGGAGCACCTGAGCGAGGCTGGAGGAGGCGGCAGGAGGCCCCTTACATGCTGAAGAAGTGGAGGTTGAAATCAATGGGAAACTTTTTTTTAGAGTGGCGTTCCTAGGCTGTAAATGAATCCCACCCTATCGCCATGGACAGGCAAGAAAGGCCTTCCATTTCACTCCAGCAGTTGGAGAGGGAGCTCATCAAGCCTGTCCCCACAGCCTAAGTGTGAAACGCCTGCGAGGGGTTAACGGATTCCTGGAGAAGCATCAGGAGCGTTGACTTCGGTCCCGTCCAAGGGGTCCCTGAAGAGTATACTGTTTTCTATTCGCTTTTTAAAGATTTATTTGTTTTATTTTATGTGTCTCCGTATTCTGCCTGCATGTTTGCATGTGCGCTGCATGCCTGTGTGCCTGGTACCCGAGGAGGGCATGGGGTAGGGCAGTGTTAGATCCTCGGAACCAGGGTCATCGGATGAGCCATCTCTCTAGCCCAAGGATCGGTTTTATACAGCACAGACAGGAGGTGGAAATGCTTGGTACAGAGGAGGAAGAAGCAGGAGCCGGGATTCCTGTGCTGGAGAGTTAGAGTTTGTCCCCATGGAGAGAGAGCAGCAAGATGTTGGCGTGCCTCCCAGTGCTGGGAGGGTGGGTGTTCGAGGCGACCCTGGTGCCACAGAAAGGAGAGCAGCTCAGTGAGGCAGGTTCTTTCTTCCCAAAGCGTCTCAGGCCCCTGACACACCTGCAGGCACACTTGCTAAGATGGCTTCTTTCTTTTACTCCTGACATAGGTAGCAACTGTGTAAGCTCAATTCAGTCTCAGGGAACAACTGCCCAGCCACAGAGAGGGGAGGCTCAGAAATGTGAGCCTCACGGGCTGACTGCCCTTAGTAGACAAGGCACAACCAAAACCATGCTTTCACAAAGGTGTGTCTAACAGTTACCATGGTCCATCCTCCCTCCCTCCCTCCCTCCCTCCCTCCCTCCCTCCCTCCCTCCCTCTCTTTCTCTCTCTTTTACACACACACACACACACACACACACACACACACACACACAGACAAGGCCACAACTCTTAATAGTGCCACTGCCTATGGACCTGTGGGGGCCATTTTTATTCAAAATCCCACAGTCAGCCTATGATACCACAAAATAAAACAAAAAGTTAGTGCTTAGATATGCAGATCTATGGACTACTAAGAAGAAGAGGAGGAGGTGGAGGAAAAATATTGTCTTCTATTTTTGCCGTTCCCTTTGAGAGAAGAATGCTCAGCTAGCATCAAAGCTGAGTTGAAAACCCAGTGAGAGTGTTTGCATGTTCAAGTCTGGGACATATCATGTAACTACAGAACTATGGCATTTGTTATTTTCAGGGAAAAACTGGCTTTCCCCCTTTCTAATTTAACAAATTATTTTTTCTTGGAACCTTTGGTTTGCGTTTCAAGACTGTAAGCTTTTATCATAAACAGCTAAGGGCTCTGAAGTCGAAGGCGTGGGAGTTCTCAAGACACCCTCTGTCACGCAGAGGCTTTTGTGCACCATGGACTATCTTCTGTCCTAGTTCCTGTGTCCTGATATTCTCTTTCTAGCTTGTGAGGTTTTGTGAAAAGAATCCTGTGGTTGAAGGCCATGTCAGAGGACAGAGATTACAGGTTTATGTTAAAGGAAGATTCATCTGACTTCTGAAGTTCATTTGACTCGCAGCACATCTTTCCCTGGAAGTGTTAGAGTTCGGTACAATGGGGTCGGCAATCTTTCTGTAAAATAATGTTTTCCTTTTCTTGCTCTGGAAATGGTGCATAGGTTGGGCTGGAGAGGTGGGAGGCTCCATGGTAAGGCTGAATGCTGCTCGTGCAGCTACGCCCTAACTCTCGCATCAGGCTCTCGCTTGTAACTTCAGTTCCAGGGGATCCAGGAGGCACTCTCACTCCAGCGCACACCCACACAGACACACACAACTAAGATAAAATAAGTCTTTAAAGAAAAAAGAAAAATACCTCAAAATATGATCATCAGCATTTTTTGAGGAATTTTTTAAATTCCTTAAAAACTTGTATATAGTTGTACATGTATTTTCTGCATGGATTGTATTTTGCTTTTTGTTTTGCTATTTTTTTTTGTCCCCCCCTCTCCCTTCTGGGAAATCTGAAGCTAAGAGCAATGCTTATTGCTAACTATTCAGAAGGGCTCTATTTCCTAACCACACCCAGTCACACGGTCTTTTATACAAAGTCCATTTTCTTGGTGTAAAGTGATTTGTTATTCAGTTTCCTTGCCATCCTACTGTCAAGGGAAACATTGTAGAAATTTTAAAGAAGGCTGTAGGCAATGCTTTCATCCCTGACTCTTTGGAGCGTTATAAAAACAAAAGATTACTGAACCTGGAAGAACAAACCGTGGAGTCATTACATCTGGGCATAAGCCAGATTTCCTCTCAGTTAAGTTATAGACTAGAAAGATTGCATTCTGGGATTTGGAGAAAGGTGGGTAATATCTAAACCAAACAACATTTTTTTTTTACAGTTCCTGTATATTCACAGCAGTTGAATTTAATAGGCATTTCTCACATTCCAAATGCAAAGCTGTTCAGACTGTGCACCAGGCATTTAAGAAGAAAGCACACAGAAACAACCAAAAATTTAAAACTGCAATGTGTTTTTATTTTTTCTCCTTACTCATGTGCTTTCGGGGTTAGGAAGTGCTGGAGACTGAACCAAAGATCTGTGTACACCAAGCATACCATTGAACTATACACTCCCGGAATCAGAGAAAAAGTGTAAATACTCACAAAGGGGGATCAGCTTACTTCCCCTGTCTCCTGACCCCTCCTTGAAGCCTTTTCCAATAACTAAAGTGCCTGTGAAGAGGGACATCTGGGAGACCCAGCCAAGCCCAGGCCAGTGATTGTTCAACCTCCCCCTCCACAACTGATTCTCAGCCCTCGACTCTGGCCATTGTTTTCATTCAGGGCCTGGTACCTGACTCTTTAGAGGAGATGGCAAAAGCCTGCCTTCTGATGCAGGTGCTGTCGTCCCGTCCTCTACCTCCTCTTCCTGTGGTGAGTGTGACCGGCTCCTGCGCGGCTCTCTGCATTCAGCCCACAGGGGAAGCAGTCTTACTGGGCAAGCACAGACCACACAGAAACAAAGGCGCTCATCACATGTGGGGGACTTTTTTTCCATCTTTTCCTATCACCGTTTCTCCCTGTCCTCACCACAACTGTACATTCAGATACTTTTTTTTTTTACTATCTTGTCTTTTTATTTAAAATGGCAATCACTCAAGTCTCTGTAACTATCATGTTTATGACCATAAAATATTGTCTAATTGATACATAAACATGTATTTGGCTGCCTGCCCTGATGGTGGACTCTGCTCCTCAGCTCTTGCTTTTAGGGAAATGTCATTTCCTCCTATGGGTCTGCAGAGAGCTACTGACCACAGCGTCTCTCACTCCAGGTTTTGAGTCACTCAGGGGTGAGAGGGGCTCATGCCAAGCAGTGATGCACACGCCCCTGATGAAGGGATCCTGAGTGCCACATCACAGTACTCAGGGGCTGGGTATTCGCTCGTTCGTTCACTAGAAGCGGGTGTACTCAGCAGTTTTCTTGTTGCTGTGACTAGATTCACGAGAAGCAGCAAGTTGAGGGCATAGCTCGAGGTGGGGTGGGAGCTGCGCGGTGGCGGCAGGAGCATCGGTGGCTCTTCACACGGTGTCTGCACAGGAGGCCGAAAGCAGAAAGAGCCTAGGACATGGCTAGTTTGAGGTTCCTCCGGGGGGCTCCTCCCTTCAGGAAGGCTCGCCTCTTAGAGGTTCTACAAGCTTGGAAACTGAGCCCCTGGTGGGGTCCAAACATGAGGAGAGGGAGGATGCCATGTTCTCTCTTCAGTGGGCCTAAGTTAGAAGGAAAGATGCTCACGGGGCCTCAAACTGAGTATCTTGAAGCTACGTAGACCTTAGTTCTGCTCTTTCTTCATGTCATTCACTCAAGGAACTACTTCCCAGTACTTTCCTTCACTGAATATAACCAGGCTTGTTCGTGTTCTCTGCCACGAAGAAAATCTATAAATGATAGACAAATTGCTAGGCATTACGCTTATCTATATTATTTCCAATTCTCCTGTGAGGGGTATGGTTTCTTAGATATTCTACATAATTTCCCACCAGTGGAATTGCTAAGTCAAATAGTATTAACATTTTTCTTAATATAAATTTCCCAAATGCTTCCTAAGAGGATTATATCAATTTACATTTTATATTATATGTTGCTCAAATGTTACCAAAAATTAGATTCTGTTCAAGGGGACCTTATAACACATGATACATCTCAAGTACTTAAAAAGAAGAACACAAGAGTATTTTCAGCTCAGCATCGAGATGATGTTATTGTGTTGTTCATATGAGCTCAGAGTTATGGGCAACCCTCTGTGGATGAGCTGACTCTGTACCAAATCTGGGTGGGTAAACAGACTGTTCACTCAAGTAGCATACCCATGCAGAAAAGCCGACCCTCGACTCCTACCCACTGTCTATTCTGCCCTTGTTCTTCCGTGAAGTCATATAAATTGTCCTGTTTTATCTTTCAGCTCAGAAGAAGTGGACTCACAACTCTGAGCATCTTCCCAGCAGGAGGAAGGGCTGTGCAGGGCTCAGGGGCTTTGAGCCCACCTCACAGAATGGAGCCACCACCATCTGTTCCCAGAGAACCTGGGATGGGCTAGAAATTCAGGTTGGAGCTTTGGCTTCACAGAGTAACCATATAAGATGAGGAAGCCAGTCTTTCTGGGTCTTTATTTTCTAATCTATAAAACCATGAAACTGATACCTGCTATGGCATCCATGGGATTTTGTGAAGCACATAGTAATAATGTGGGAACGTGCTCTATGTTTGGGAAGCATGCTTTGTCAGGGAGCACACACCATTCACAACTATCTCTGACCATGGTGAAGGTTATGAGACTCTGGGCCTGCCACTCTTCACTTCCCTCTGAGCTCTGAAAGCTGTCAGGATTCTTAATAGGTGTTCCACACAGGAGAATGGAGCTTTTGGAAACACTGAAGAATGTGGCTTCATTGTGTGGCCCTGATAGGCTGCCTGCACTTCATGACCAAACAAGAGGACAGAGTCAGCTCTCTGTCACAAGCAGAGCTGGACACACGGTGTCTCTCCCACAGGACCTTCCTAGCCTGGTGGTGGAGGACAAGATTGGATAAAGACAGGCAACTTCAAGAAATGAACACAAAAGCAGTGAGCCGTAGTAGGCCAGGCCCTGCATGCTAAAGAACCACCACAGGGTGGTTCTGAATGAAGCCAATGACCAGAGACAGGAGTCGAGATGGAGCAGCATGGCTTCCTCCTGGGCTTGACTGCCTGGAGTTCTTGGGCATCTGAGATTTGGGAGAAGAAGGCTTCTTTCCTAAGGGTGGAGTCATGTAGCAGGAACTCTCTTAGAAAGATGGCAGGGAGTCGTTTGCCAGCTTCTCTGCCTCCTCTGTGGGTCTGTGGGTCTGTGGGTGCTGTGTGTGACATTTCATGCCTGCGCCTCTCCTTAGCTCCCCATCCCCATAAGACTTAAAATATTATTTAAAACTTTGAGCTATGTTTCCTGTTCCATAATACACAGGGCGGTATTTTCCATGAACTCCAAACCTGAGCTTGCATTCTTGTTTCCTGACCATGCCCTGGCCATGGCTGGGTGGTTTGCTCTCTACCGGGTCTCCTTCAGGCCAGAGTGTACACTAGCCTCATTTGAACAGCACAATGCAGCAGAAGGGCATTAGGGGACAAGAGCTAACTGGAGCTTTGCGACTAGCTGTCATGGATGCCTGGGCCTGTCGATAGTGCTCAATAGGCCAGAAGGCCAAGTGCTTCCTCCTGCATACTGATTGCTGAGTCTGATGCCTCCGCACAGAACAGCTTTCTGGATGGAGCGGCGTCACACGGTGCTGTTGGCTCGTAAGTGCTTAAAATCCCTGGCTGCTCGTGGATGGTTCTGGACACTCCTTCATTATTGCTGAAATGGAACTGTAATAATGGTTTTGCCCTCCAGGGTACACGTCTGTCCCTGGTCCCTGCGACAGTCAGAGCTGACCAACCGTCTCTTCCCAGGTGTAAGCTCGAACTCTGCCTGGTTAGAGGTTGAGGATTCTGTATCTTCCCCCTTGCTCCTTCCCCCTTGCTCCTTTCACTCTCCGCTGCCCCCAACCCAGCCCAGGTCTTTTCCAGGCTCTTCATCCCAGCGAGCAGCAAGGAGGTCATTTGGAGCCTCTCTGTTTTCTTCCACCTGAAACGCTATTGTTCAACTCTTTTTTAAAAGGAACATTTTATTTTATTTTGTGGTATGTGTGTGAATGCTCTCACACTTCCACGTGTGTGTGCATGTGCGTGCGTGTGCATGTGTGTGTGTGTGTGTACATGAGTACAGGCTCAGGAGAGGAGGGGACTGGGTCCTGGAAGACGGAGTGACAAGAATTTGTGGAGTGCCCTACTCAGCTGCCAGGGGCTAAGATGAGTCTTCTGTGATCACTCGGAACCTCTGAGCCATCTCTCCAGCCCCTATTGTTCAACTCTACTCCGACCAGGAGACCAGGACACTGCCACTGTTTTCAGGGAGCTCTTATTTTGCCTCAAGCTGAAGTCCCCTTGCAACCAAGAACTAATGAGCCATTTGACTGCTGAGCGCTGCCTTCAAACTTTCTGTCTAATCCACCCACTGTCTTCAGGATTGGCCTTCTTTATTAGGGTAACCTGGCTGTGTACACGTCTCATCCCCCCAAATAGAGTGTGGCCTTCTTCAGGCTGTGACCATCTGTAGATGCCACCCAGCACCCAGCACTGGCCTTCACAGAGGAAGAACATGCCAGGCACTTCTTGGCTGGTTATTCTATTTTCTCTTGCTCATCTCCAGCTGTTCTCCATCATGTCGCACATCTCCACAGAGGTCCCCCAGACAGCGCTCCCCTTCACCTGCTTCTCTCCTCATAGCAGTGAAAAGAGAACCCGGAGAGGCAACTCTGAATCCTTCTTTGGTATCAAGGTCTTGGCTTCTCATGCCCCAAGGCTGTGGGGACTAAGCAGGTCCCTATAGCAAAGGGGTCCAGCGGAGAGGGGGAGACAGGTTTTTAATTTGGTTACACCAGACTGAGTACCGAAAATTTCAGTGTATGTTTATGGCAAGTACATTTTGACTTGTAGGAGGAAAAAAGAATGAAAACTAGACTTCCGTGTCTATTACTTAGGCCTCTTGTGGTGCATGCGACAGAAACTCACTTCAAATTAAACAGTCCACAGGAAAATATGTTGGTTCCTATAGCCAGGTAGGCCAAGTGAACTCCCGAGGCTTGGTGCAGCGTGCGTCACCAGCTGCGTCTGAGGTGTTAATGGCGCTGGGGTCTGAGGAAGGAATTTAAGTTGGGGATAGAGCTGAGCAGACAAGGGCAAGGGCACCATGACAAGTTAAGAGCCATTTCCCTTGAGGTCTTCTATGCTTGGTAAGAGCTTCCACAAAGTAGCTCATTCGGAGAGTGTGAGCTGAGTTAGTGGTGCTGTGAGTGTGAGTTGTGTTAGTGGTGCTGGTCTTGAGCTCAGTACCTTTGCCAGCTCACGTACTGCTTGTTCCTGGGCAACAAGCACTTTATAAAAAGCTCTGGAAGGCTGCTCCCGGCTGGACCCCTTCTGTGGTTCTATCTCTTCCCACTGCTCTGTACTCACGATGGCTGTCTTTTTCCAGACCTCAGGAATTAAGGGTTTCAGCTTTGTTTTTGTCTTCATCCTGAGGAACAATGTCTTCAGATTACCGACCAAATAAACTGTGGCCACTGGACCATGCTCCCAGAATCCCTCTTGTTAGCCACCCAGGGCAAACACTCAGAGAGCAGGTGACCTAATTCGGAGTAGGTGCTCCAGAAATGGGCTGTTCGGGGTTATGCTGCCAATTATTTGCATTTCAGAACTAAAGCCACTTCTGCACTGTGAGGCTTCTAACAGTGAAGTGCTCTGCAGGTCCTGTCAGGTCACATATTCTCCCAAAGGCCTGAGGAGGTTTGTTACGACACCTTCATGTCCTTGGAGTTCATTAATCGTGTCCGGCTGAATATGGCTGGTCTCCCCCACCCCAGAGTTTGTTGAAGTTTTACCGCCAGTTTCACAGTATTGAGGGGTGGTAGCATCCTTAGGGGATGGTTGGCTGTAGGGACCGGGACCTCCTGGGTAGATTAATGCCTGCCAGTGGGCGTAGCTCTGGAAGGCGAGGCCACCCATGGGGTTTCTGTGCTCACAGACATGGCCTCTCCTTCTACTCCTCTGTGGTATCAGGGCCGACCCCAGCACTGTGCTCTTGGATCACGGTGTTGATTGGTCTAGGAGCTTGCCCTCTGGGAATGCCTGTGAGGATGATCTTGATTAGGTGAATTGACCTGGGGAAGTGGGTAACACCATTCTCTTTGCTTGGGTCCAGGCTACTCGCAGAGCAGAAAACGAGGTAAATACGGGCGTTCTTGCTCTCTGCTTCCTTGACTGCAGACACAGTGTGACAAGCTGCCTCAGATTCTACCACCATGACTTTCCTGCCCTGATGGACTCGGAGCCAAAACACTCTCTATACCCAAGTGTCGTTTGTTAGGAATTTTGTCCCAGCAGCAAGCAAAGTTATAGAGCCTTTAAAACTGTGAGCAGAACAGACTTCTTTCCTTTATAAATTACCCAGTTTCTGGCACTCAGTTATGGCATCAGCAATGGCCTGAGATAGATGCACAGGTGTCATACAGTCTCAGAAGGGGAGGCCGCCTCCTCTCTGTGGCAGCCTGCCTTTCTGAAATCACCCGGGTTTTCTCTGGATGGCCTCAGGAATGTTCGTACCTGCAACTCCAGACCTCCCCTGTAGGGACATTCTGTCAGTGCAGCAAGCTCAGCTAAACTGAGAACCCAGCCTGACACCCCCAGTGTCTATGGTGGATCCTGAGAGAAAGAAGGGCAAGGATATCAGATAAACCTTTCCTTTAAAAACAAAACAAAACGAAACAAAAAAACCCTAGTTTTGCTGCACATTTATTTTGAACCCACAATCTGGGAATTTCCCTGTAAGTCATTCGCATATGGCTCCCCCTGATGCCGCACTCATCTCTGTTAGCACATATCTGTCTAGTAATGAGGGCTATGCATCTTGAGTGTAAATGTTTTATATGCGTTAATGCTCTTGGCTTACATGCCAAAGAGCACTGAACAATACGATACAGAAACCTTTTCCTTATGACTGTTGCGTCTAAAGAATTTGCTGGGTTGGGTGGAATAGACCGATCTGTCAATTCCCATGTTCCCTTCTAACCAGGAAGTCACTATTAGCCAAGAAACAAAAAGGTACTGTCTATGCAATTAAAAGAACAGGTTGGCTTTGCTCAAAATGGAAACAAAAGAAGCCATGCAAGAGACAAGGTGTTTCTTTAATTAGGTAATTGAAATTCTATTGGAAACACTCATGATTATTTTTTCTTTAGGACGGGAGCTGCCCTTGACTGGCATGGGCTAGCCGCTGGTATTTGCACCTATGCAGAGAAGCGCCTTTGCCACCAACACTCGGATGTGGATACTGACCTGAGTGCCCCAGCTTGCTCTTGGCATTCTAGATGGGGTTTTATTATCTGGTAGCTACCTGTTCTGGTTCACTAAATGCTGTACCAGACTCCTCTCATTTGAGATGCATTCATCTGCAGGAAATTAAATATTCAACTTCCTGCCTTCCGGGATGAAAGCAGTCTAACCCCAACTCTCTTTCAGAGAAAGAGTTTGGACCCCTGAAGAACGCCCCTGCCTTTTATCCAGATCCATTGTTAATTCTGTCCACTGGCTCTGGGAGACCAGCAAGGCCAGGGGGCCAGTATCCTGCTATGTTTTCAGAAGAGGAGAAGAAAACATTTGTGGCAAGCCTGACCTCATGGAGGTTCATTAATGCTCTGTAACTGTGAAGACCTTTCAAGAAAACTACAAACGTGCACACACACAGACAGACACACACTGCCCTCAGTGTGGTGTTCAGCTGCTAACATCCGAAACAAGCCGTTTCTCGGGGATGTTGAATCCAGCGTCCTTTCTAGACAGTGAGTGCAAATGACTCGCATTGGGAAAGTACATTAGCTTTTGACTAGCTGTTGGATAAAGGCCAGTTAAAATTTTAAATCTGAATGAGCTGACTCAGGCCCCTCAGCAGCATAATGGACAGCCTCGGAACCTTCGAACATTCGTTAAAGGCTTTCAGCTAACTGATGTCTGGAGAAATGGGTTGACACTCAAGTCTCAACTATTCAGCTCTCATCTGCAACAGAATATGTAATCTTGGAATCCAACCAGTCTCTTGAAATTTTCAGGTAGAATTAAATTTAAAGAAGCTGGCACTCAACTACTCCAAAGGAAGGGGAACTCCAGTGGCCTGTGGCTGTCACACTCTATCCCTCGGAAGCTTGTATTTAATTATGTTTATTGCACTTAAGTACTGCTGGAGTCGCAAATCTGCTGATAACAAAATCTGGAATGGCTGGTGGGAGGTTCTCAGGATGCCGCAGAGACTGTTGCAGTTTGAACATTATTTTTAACTGTGGGTCCTTTCTAAGCTCCGCCTTCTCATCTTCATCTGTGTTTTTTCATCACTAATAGGAACAAACTGTGACTTTGTAGAAAGCCGGACTCCAGAACAGCTGATAAAACTCCCCTGGTCTCCGAGGGGACTCCACAGCTTAGGACCAAGGACTCTAGTCCTGAAGCTGTAACCTGGAATGTCCACTGTCCTTTGCAGTGACTCCAGAGGCAATTGTGATTCTCTTGTGTATCTTATGGAAGAATTGAAATGACAACAGTAACTTTCCCAGCCCAGAAGATTTTTGTTACATTTCTAAGATTGTAGCAGTTCCAAAAGAGAGGGAACAATACCCTCTTTGAACATGTGAGTCGCTGGCAGTCAGCTCTGAAAGGTTCCTCAGATAATCTATCTTTCCAAATAGGCTGTGAGCTCCTTAAAGGCAGCTGTGGATTTTTTTTTTTTTTTTACTTGTTTCTGTTTTGTCTTTGAGATAGGGTTTCTTTATGTGGACTCGGCTGGCCTTGAACTCACCGTTCTCCTGCCTCTGCATTTTGAGTGTTGGCATCAAGGATGGGTGCCGCCTACACTGGCCAGCAACTAAATAGTTTGTTATTCTCTATTCTTTGCCATTTCTCTGCCTGACAATTCCAAAAGTCGGTTTTCAGGTGAATTCAATTGCTTTCCTGCAGCATGTCAAGGGCAGCCGTTAGGTCGTTCTTCTTGATCGAGAAACGCTACTACTCTCTCTTGAAATCAGCGTTGGCCACCATATACTTGCTGCACATATAACTGTCGATTGGGACTCTGGTAGGGAAGTGCCACATGCAGGGTCAAATTCAGATCCACCCCTCCTTCCGTCCCCGTCCCCATCCCTGTCACGTCAGCTCTTGTCCCTGAGCGTGGATGGGACCGTTAGGTTTGAACTCAGGGAACTGTTGGGATTCTACCGATACAGAGTGAAGCAGAAGACAATAGTCCACACAGAGAAAGAAATGGAGCCAACATGTGGGCCTGCCCAGCAGCCTTTCCACTGATTTCCACGGCTTCAGCAACTGGGATGCTTCCCTCTGGGGGGGGCACTGTGATCCTGTCTCATAAAGCTACACAGTATCCCTTCCTACCTCTTTCCCATGATAGACTAAGGTTTTTTTTTTTTTTCCTCCTGAAACTGTAACAAGTTTAAATGATGTAAACTCTCTGCTATATGGAATATATAGTGATGGCTGCCCGCAGCTGTGTGAGGAAGGAACAGGAAATTATTGTTTAATGGTTGTACTTTTAGAGATTGTGCTCTTTGCTCTATTTTGTAAGATGGAGATGGGGTCTTCTACAGTCCATGCTAGCCTTGAACTTTTCGCTGAGGCTGGCTTTGAATTTCAGGCCCTCCTGTCTTCACCCTCGGAGCACAGGACCGGGCGCCTGTGGGCTACCTCTTCTGGCCTAGTTTTGTCTTACGAGATGATTGTAGAGATCAGCGTAAGCACACTTAACGTGTGTAAATGGTCAGGACAGCAAGTCTTGTGTTACACACTCGGCTGCTTTTACTCTTCACAACTGGAATTCTGCTCAGGTCCGTAACTGCCTGATGGGTAGGCAGTTACTGTGTCTACCACCGTTGTCACCAAGCTGGCTTTCGCTAGAAACCACCCTGCTTGAATGGACACCGGTATTCCTCCAACAGCACTAAAGCTGTGTTCCCCGATATGCAAGGATTCTATCAACTGCAGGATCAGCTTGTTCTCTTGAGCCTGTCACATGGGCCGGAGGGACTTTCCAGGCCTCCTGGGAGGTGCTCCTGGAGGAGGCCAAAGGTAGGGCCATTTTACTCTTCCTAGACCTTGGCCCTTCAGGGTCATTAAACATTTTATTTTCTTCTTCTTTTTTTAATGCTCCCCCTTTTTTTCTTGAGGTAGGGCTTCTCTGTGTAGCCTTGGCTGGCCTGGAACTCACTCTGTAGACCAGGCTGGCTTTGAAGTCAGAGATCCACCTGCCTCTACCTTTGAAGTGCTGGGATCAAGGTGTGCACCATCACCACCATGTGGCCTCCTTCCTTCTCCTTCCTCCCTTCCTTCCTTCCTTCCTTTCTTCTCCTTCCTCCCTTCCTTCCTTCCTTC
>NW_026594409.1:0-12910 GCF_907164565.1 Psammomys obesus
TTTTAATTTCTCATTGTAAAGTTATCTATATCCTGTGGGGTTTTTTTTGGGTGCAATTGTATCTTCAGCACCTGAGATTTTTCTCTTCATCTCTTGAATTTTGTTGGTGATACTTACCTTTGTAGTTCCTGATATTTTCTCTATGTTCTCCAGCTCCAGGGTTTTCTCTGTTTGTGTTTTCCCAGTTAATTCTAATTCTGTTTCATGTCTTGCACCATTTCCTTAATCTCTTTGTATGTGGATTCCTGTCTTTCCATGATGTCCTCTATTTTTTTTTTTTGTTCATTTACTATTTATATGCCACTACTTGTGCCTCTATTTCTTTGGCTCTATCTGCCTGTATTCCTTTGAGAGCTTTGATCATTTCTTCTTTATGTGCCTCTAATAACTGGATAAGCATAGAGCTGAGATAATTTTCCTATGTTTCCAATGAACAAAAATATCCATTGATTTTGGGGGTTGCTTATGAACCCACGATGTCCTGACTTTTGTTAGATTTGTTCTTTAGCAGACCTCTAGCCTCCCGGTTATCTGTAACATTCACTGTTTTTTTTTTTTTTCCTGGAATCTATAATTCAGACTGGATCAGTCTGTCTCCTGTGTCTAGAGTATTCTTCAGGAAGATGAGAGAGGCTCGCCAGTTTGAGAGTAGGTGTTGGTGTTTCAGCTATAGCTAAGGGAGGAAGGTAGCAGGTGCATGAATGCAAGCATGGGCATGTTTGTGGAAGTGTGCCTCTAAAGACAGGATGCTAGAACATGTAGATGCCTGGAATGTGGAGCTTAAGAGCAGGATGTGGTGCGGGTGCTGGCACGGTTTTCGGGCACAATGTACATGCGCAGGAGCTGTGAATACCTCAGTGGCTTACAGGCCAGTGGTACTGTCCTCTTGGTATTCAGATCTGTCTAGACTCCAGGAATTGTTTGCCTGGACTCCACTGGTAGACACACCAAACTAGGGCTTCAATGTTGTGAATGCTGTCCCAAGGATCACTATGTTGCCCACAGTGGGGTTATGTTTGGAAGGTATCCGAAGTCTGGCTGCTAGACTTGATGGGCCCTGGATCTGTGGTTCTGCACACACGCACTTGAAAGCACACTCACTGGAGTAATTGGAAATCACAAGGATTACTCGTTTCTACTCAAAGATTTGGGCCCACAAGAGCAAATGAAAGTGTAGCATATCTGTCAGCTCAGTTGTTTTCACTGTTCAGATGCCGGGCTTGAGACCCATACTTGGGACAGCCATTTCTGCTGTCTCAGTCACCAAGCATGGAGGGTCCTGTTTGGGCTGGCCGCCACCCAGCAGCTGATGCAGACCTGGGAGGCAGGTACAGCTGCCTACTGGAAGGCCAGTACAGCTGCCTGCTGCCACAGACCTTGAATGCTTGCCTCTGTTGTCTCAGGCACCAAGCATAGAGGAACATGCTTGAGGAAATCCCTGCTGCCCCAGACCTGGAGAGGACAGGAGCTCCACAAAGAGAGCAACAGAACCAAAATATCTGGGTACAGGGGTCTTTTCTGAGACTGATACTCCAACCAAGGATCATTCATGGATATAACCTAGAACCCCTGCTCAGATGTAGCCCATGACAGCTCAGTATCCAAGTGGGGTTCCTAGTGTCTCTGACATGAACTGAGTGGCAGTCTCTTTGCCTCCCCCTCTCAATGAGAGAGTAGTAGCCTTGCCAGACCACAGAGGAGGACAATGCAGCCAGTCCTGATGATAGCTCATAAGCTAGGTTCAGATGGAAGGGGAAGAGGACTGCTCTTATCAGTGGACTTAGAGAAGGACATGGGAGGAGATGAGAGAGGAAGGGTGTGTTTGGAAGGGAATGAGGGAGGGGGCTACAGCTGGGATACAAAGTGAATAAACTATAATTAATATAAAAAATAAAAATTAATTCATAGAAAGAAATACAAATGACAACAAAATCTTTTGGTTTAAGCACAATGTTAGCATCCTCTCCAACCTTACTTAAAGAATTAATTCTATATTGTTTTTAAAATAATGTTTCTCAATTTAAAATAATTCTGAGAAACAATCAAAAAGCATTTTGGTCTTTTTGTTAAAGTAGGGATGTATGAAGGCCAGGTTTTCAAAGAAGTTTTAACAGAAGTCCAACTCACAATGGGTTCATTAGATTCTCCAATTCATCCCGCGTTTATGTCCACTGTTTCAGAATGCTTAATCCAGATAGTTATAATTAGAAAATGGCAGAATACCTCCCAGCGATTCCTAAACCTGTGGAGTAAGAGTCATTATGGTTCGGAATGCGAAATAGGAGCCACTGGAGTTGCATCTTTCAGGAAAAATAGCAAACCAAAAAACCAATAACCCATCACTGGAGGAGTTATAGAAATTATGCCCCATTAATGAATTGAAAGATGGAAAGGTCGTAGTTCTTACTACATTTCCATTTAATTATTTTTATTTGGTCTGTGCAGAGATAAAAGTCATAAAGAAAGAGATTTTATTAGTTAAACCATGAGTTTAACTAAGTAGTAACTCCAATTGCAACTGCAATACAAGGAGTTAACTCCTTACTTGAGACTGTTAATAGGTTTCCTGGTACATTGTCTGCAGCCATGGATCTACCAAATGTTTTTATTTCTGTGTACCTATTGCTAAGGAACACCAGGCAAAATTGATTTTAGCTGTAAAAGCCAAAAGCCAGTAATATGCCTTTACAATTCTTAATTCTTTAACCTTGTGTCATAACTTAGCTCACAAGAATATTGACAGCTGTTTACTTTCACAAGATGCCAGACTATTTTGTTGGTTATACCAAGTGAGTAGGGAGTAGCAACTATTCTAGACTTGTTGGTAAAGCATACACATATCAGAGAACAGAAAAGAAATCCCACCAAGGTTTAAGAGATTTCTACTTCAGTGAAATTTGTAGAAGATCAGTAGTATGGATCATGCAGAGATATTCCTTCAAAGGTAAAGAAAAAAAGTGCTGTGCTTGGCTTCTCTCTACTAAGAATAGACTACAATGCTTAGATGTTTGAAACATAGCACATTGCTCACTTGGATGTGTTACTCTGGCTCAAACACCTAGTGATCTAAAAACCTAGCTTTGACTGAGGTATAGGAAAGAAGTTTCTTCATTGGATCTAGGCTGTCATGCAAGCTACTCTACCACTTGGACCATACAATCCCATGAATCTAGTGGGACTGGAAGTGTCAGTCACAGATAGGGATACTATTTGGAACATTTTAGAGGTCCCCATGAGTGATTTACAGTAAAAGTCCTTGGACTTATGGAACACGGCCTTGATATGATATGCAGACAACTATTCTCTGTTTGTAAGACAGCACCTGTCCAGCTATTGTTCCTTAGGAAAACTGAACATTTGGAAATGACCACAAAGTTACTTTGTGACTTGTGCTTCTGTCATGAGATGTGTATTATCTGACCTACAAAGTCATAAGTTGGACATTTATGTAGCAATCCGTTATCAAGTCAACTGGTGTATATGTTACTGGTAAAGGGAAATACACAGTGAGCAGAAATTTGGGCAACAGAAATGATCATATATTTTGTTTTAAATGATAAATGGGCAAATCTGTAACTGTAGTTGATTCATGGTTTAGCTGGATAATTGGGGAATTAAAAGGAGCATGATTGGAAAATCAGGAAGAAGCTGTTTAAAGTGTGTGTATATGGATAAACTCTTTAATGACTACAGTTAGATGTAGCACCACTTAACCATCAAGCCAAAATTATAATTCTTATATTTTTAATTGACTTACCAACTAATATGTTTCTATATAATATTTTTATTCATGATTTGTTTTGTTAAGCCTCCCTTTTCCGTTTTAAATTTCTCCACTCCCTTAACCTAATGCCCATTTAAACTACTCCCACACAGGTGTTCTGTGTATGATATGTTCTAATCCCCATCCCTTTAGCATCCTCTAGCCAAATGACTGCTTTTTACTTTCCTAAGATAAACACTCATATATAAAGATAAGAAAATAGAAATCTTTTATAAGAAAGAACATGCAACATTTTTTTTCTTTCTGTGCATGTGTTACTTTACTTGGGTAATTGTTTTTCAAGTTGCATATATTAATCAGCAATATTCTTAATTTCGTTTTCTTTCCAGATTGTAATGGGAGTTTTGGTTTATTTGTATGTTATGAAAATATGCTTTTGTTTTAATCCCAAGTGTGGGACTTTAGTTGGTTGATAGTTTATTCACAGCTGTTAATTATTACTTGTGTGGTGTGATCTTTACCAGCTGGTAATGGCCTCCCAAGTACTACAGAGGGGGTGTGGTCTAGGACGCTGAGAGTATAAATGTGAGGCTGAGAAAGAGACTGTGTGATGGTGTTTTGAAGTGACATTCAGTGGCATTTGGAGTGACCTTCAGTGATGGCATATGGCATGGAGCAGTTTGGAGAGATCAGAGACCAGAGACGGTGTGGATGTCTGGAGTAGACAGATGGAGAGAAATACTTCAGGGTGCAACAGCATGGAGGAGACTGCTAGCTGCTTCTGAGGTTGATGGAGTTGGTATAAGTCCTCAGAGAAGATCTTGAGCCTAAATGACTGGGAGAAGTAAAGGGGTCTGGGACACCTCTCTCCACTAAACTTTTCTATCGCCTACTTAAAGTTGGGGTAAAGGAGGTAGAGGCCTAAGCACCCCAAATAAAGTAGAATTAAGAAAAAGACCACTACATGTGGTGTTCTGCTATGGCAGATGAATAAAATTCAACTATATATGTGCACCACATTTTCCTTGTGTATTCATCAGTGATGGACAATCATGACTGATTCCATGTCCCATATAGTGTGAATAAATCAGCAGTGAATAAATTTGAGCAAGTATAGATAAATCAGTATATAGAGTGTTTTGGGTATATGCCTAGGAATGTTATATCTGGGTATTATGGTCATTCTATTTATATCTTTTTGAGGAACCTTCATGTTGACTTCCACAGTGCTCTGCATGTTTTCACTTCCAGCAACTGTGAATAGGTGTTTCCCTTTCCTAAATCCTTTTCATCATTAGTTATCATTAGATATTTTGAAGATAGTCATTATTACTGCGGTAAGATGGAATATCAAAGTAGTTTTAGATTGTAATCCCATAATAGCCAATGGTTTTTGAACACATTAAAAGATTGGATGGGAGGAGGGAGGGAAACATAGGGGGGATACAAAGTGAGTAAAGTGTAATTAATAAAGAATTAAAAAATAAAAAAAGATTTGGTTGCCATCTGTATTTCTTTTTTAATTAATGTTTTATATTAATTACAGTTTATTTAATTTGTATCCCAGCTGTAGCCCCATCCTTCATTCCCTCCCAAACCCACCCTATCTCCCTCATCTCCTCTCATGACCCTGTCCAAGTCCACTGATAGGGGAAGTCCTCTTTCTTTTCTGTCTGCTGTAGCTTATGAGGTCTTGTCAGGACTGGCTGCATTGTCTTCCTCTGTGGCCTGGTGAGGCTGCTACCCTCTCCGGGGGGGGGGGGGATGTTGGCCAAAAAAGCTGCCACTGAGTTCATGTCAGATACACTAGGGAGCCCACTTGGATACTGAGCTGCCATGGGGCTACATCTAAGCAGGGGTTCTAGGTTATATCCAAAAATGGTCCTTGGTTGGAGTATCAGTCTCAGAAAACACCCCTGTGCCCAGATATTTTGGTTCTGTTGCTCTCCTTGTGGAGCTACTGTACTCTCAAGGTCATATTATCTTCCTGTTCTTTCATATGATTCCCTGCACTCTACCCAAAATTTCATTATGAGTCTCAGCATCTGCTTTGATAAACTGCTGGGTAGAGTCTTTCAGAGGCCCTCTGTGGTAGGCTTCTGTTGTGTTTCCTGTTTTCTCCATCTTCCAGTGTGCATTCCATTTGTCTTTTTGAGTGAGGATTGAATGTCTTACCCAGGGTCCTCCTTCTAGCTTAACTTCTTTAGGTGTACAGATTTTAGCATGTTTATCCTATATTATAGGTCTAGTATCCACTTATAAGTGAATATATACCATGTGTGTCTTTCTGCTTCTGGGATACTTCACTCAGGATGATCTTTTCTAGATCCCACCATTTGCCTGCAAATTTCATGATTTCCTTGTTTTTAATTCCTGAGTAGTATTCCATTGTGTAAATGCACCACAATTTCTGTATCCATTCCTCCACTGAGGGACATCTGGGTTGTTTCCAGGTTCTGGCTATTACAAATAAAGCTGCTAGGAACAAGGGTGAACAAATGTCTTTGTTGTATACTTGAGCATATTTTGGATATATGCCTAGGAGTGGTATAGCTAGATCTTGAGGAAGCACTATTCCTAACTGTCTGAGAAACAGCCAGATTGATTTCCAAAGTGGTTGTGCAAGATTACATTCCCACCAGCAATGGAAGAGGGTTCCCCTTTCTCCACATCTTCTCCAGCATGGAATGTCACTGGAGTTTTTGATGGGTAGAAGGTGAAATCTCAATGTCGTTTTGATTTGTATCTCTCTGATAACTAAGAACGCTGATCATTTGTTTAATTTTTTTTCTCTGCCATTCTTTATTACTCTACAGAGAATTCGCTGTTTAGTTCTATACCCCATTTTTTATTGTATTACTTGACTTACTTGTTGCTTTTAAACTTCTTAAGTTCTTTATATATTCTGGTTATTGGCCCTCTGTCAGATATAGGGTTGGTGAAGATCCTTTCCCAGTCTGTAGGCTATCATTTTGTTCTGATGACAGTGTCATTTGCTTTACAGAAGGTTTTCAGTTTCATGAGGTCCCATTTATTGATTGTTGATCTTAGAACCTGTGCTGTTAGTGTTCTATTCAGAAAGTTATCACCTGTGCCAATGAGTTCTCGGCCCTTCCCCACTTCTTCTTCTAACCAATTTAGTATGTATAGTTTTATGTTGAGGTCTTTGATACATTTGGACTTTACTTTTGTGCAGGGTGATAAATATGTATCTATTTGTATTTTTCTTGATGTAGACATCCAGTTAGACCAGCACCATTTGTTGAAGATGCTGTCTTTTTCCTTGTATGGTTTTGGCTTCTTTGCCAAAAATCAAGTATCCATAGGTATGTGGGATGATTTATGGATGTTCTATTTTGGTTTTATTGATCCGCCATTCTGTTTCCCTGCAAATACCATGCAGTTTTTATTACTATTGCTCTGTAGTACAGTTAGTGATTAAGGATGGAGATACCGCCAGACAAACTATTGTTGTACAGGATTGTTTTTGACAGGTGTGGGTTTTTTGTTTTTCCATATCAAATTGAGAATTGTTTTTTTTTCAAATCTGTAAAGAATTTTGTTGGTATTTTGATGGGAATTGCAGTGAATCTGTAGATTGCTTTTGTCAGGATGACCATTTTCACTATGTTAATCCTAGCAATCCATGAGCACAGGTGATCTTTCCATCTCCAGATAATCTACTTCAGTTTCTTTCTTCAGACTCTTGAAGATCTTTTTGAACAGGTCTTTCACTTGCTTGGTTAGAGTCACACCAATACCTTATGTTATTAGTAGCTATTGTGAAGGGTGTTGTTTCCCTAATTTCTTTTTTTAAATTTTAAAATTATTATTATTTATAATTTATTCACTTTGTATCCCCCTTGAAGCTCCCTCCCACCTCCCCTCTCTCTCTCTCTTTTTTTTTTTAGTTACAATTTGTTAACTCTGTGTCCCAGCTGTATCCCGCTCCCTCATTCCCTCCTCCTCCCCAACTCCCTTCCTGGTCTCCTCCCTGCCCCTTTCCAAGTCCACTGATAGGGGAGGACCTCCTCCCCTTTTCATTTGACCCTGTTTTATCAGGTATCTTCAAGGCTGGCTGCAAAGTCCTCCTCTGTGGCCTAACAGGACTGCTCCTGCCCTGGAGGGGGAGGCCAAAGAGCTTGCCCTTGAGATCCTGTTAGAAATAGTCCTTGTTCCCCTTACTTTGGAAAACTACTTGGTTACTGAGCTACCACGTGCCACATCCGAGCAGAAGTTCTATGTTATATCCATAGATGGTCCTTGGTTGAGTGTCAGTCTCAGAAAAGGCCCTGTGCCCGGATATATTTGGTACTTGTAGAACTCCTATCCTTTCCATATCATACTAACTCCCCTTCTTTCATATGATTCTCTGCACTCTGCCATGGTTTGGTTATGAGTCTTAGTGTCTGCTTTGAAACACTGCTAGGTAGAGTCTTTCAGATGCCTTTTGCGGTAGACTCCTGTCCTACATTCAATGCACATCGCATTTGTCTTTCTAAATGAGGACTGATCATCTTCACCCATGTCCACTTACTTGATTATCTTCTTTAGGTGTGTAGATTTCATTCTGTTTATCATAATTTGTACCCACCTCCCCTCTCAATCCCTCCCTCTCTCTCCCTTCTCCACGAATGCCCCTCCCCAACTCCACTGATAGGTGAGATCTTCCTTCCTTCTGATCCTGGTCTATTAGGTCTCATCAGGAGTGGCTGTATTGTCTTCCTCTGTGGCCTGGTAAGGCTGCTCTCCACTCAGGGTGAGGTGATCAAAGAGCAGGCCAATTAGTTCATGTCAGAGGCAGTCCCTTTTCCTATTAATATGGAACCCACTTGGACACTGAACTGCCATGGGCCACATCTGTGCAGGGGTTCTACGGTATCTTCATGTATGATTCTTGGTTGGAGCATCAGTTTTAAAAATGACCCCTGTGCATAGATATTTTGGTTCTATTGCTCTCTTTGTGGAGCTTCTGTCCTTTCCAGGTCTTACTATTTTCAACTTTTTTCATAAGATTCCCTGCACTATGCCGAGAGGTTGGCCATAGTCTCAACATCTGCTTTGATACCTGGCAGGCTAGAGCCTTTCAGAGGCCCTCTGTGGCAGACTCATGACTTGTTCCCTGTTTTCTCCTTCTTCTGATGTCCATCCTCTTTGCCTTTCTGAATAGGGACTGATCATTTTAGTCAGAGTCCTCCTTCTTGATTTGTTTCTTTAGGTGTACAGATTTTAATAGGTTTTTCTTATATTACATGTCTAATATCCACTTATGAGTGAGTATATACCCTTTGTGTCTTTCTGCTTTTGGGATACCTGCCTGAGGATGATCTTTTCCAGTTCACACCATTTACCTGCAAATTTCATGATTTCCTTGTTTTTTTTTTTTTTTTTTTTTATTGCTGAGTAATAATCCATTGTGTAGATATTCCCCAATTTCTGTATCCATTCCTCAGTTGAGGGGCATCTGGGTTGTTTCCAGCTTCTGGCTATTACAAATAAAGTGCTACAAACATGGTGGAGAAAATGCACTTGTTGTATACTTGAGTATCTTTTGGATATATGCCTAAGAGTGGTTTAGTTGGATCTTGAGGTAACACTATTCCTAATTGTCTAAGAAATTGCCAGATTGATTTTCAAAGTGGTTGTACAACTTTACACTCCCATCAGCAATGGAGAATCGTTTTTCCTTGTCCATATCCTTTCCCGCATGATTTGTCACTTGAGTTTTTGATCTTAGCCATTCTGTGGGGTGTAAGGTGGAATCTCAGTGTCGATTTGATTTGCATTTCCCTGGTCACTAAGGATGTTGAGCATTTCTTTAAGTATTTCTCTGCCACTTGATGTTCGTCTACTGAGAATTCTGTTTAACTCTGTACTCCATTTTTAATTGGGTTACTTGTTTTGTTGCTGTTTAATATCTTAAGTTCTTTATATATTCTGGATATTATTCCTCTGTCAGATATAGGGTTGGTGAAGATCTTTTCCCAATCTGCAGGCAGTCTTTTTGTTCTGATGACAATGTCCTTTACTTTACAGAAGATTTTCAGTTTCATGAGGTCCCATTTATTGTTGCTTGCTCTTAGAGCCTGTGCTGTTGGTGTTCTGTTCAGGAAGTTGTCTCCTGTGCCAATGAGTTCAAGGCTCTTCTCCACTTTTTCTTTTAACAGGTTTAGTATGTCTGGTTTTATATTGAGGTCTTTGATCCACTTGGACTTTAATTTTTTGCAGGGTGATAAATATGGATCTATTTTCATTTTTCTACATGTAGACATCCAGTTAGACCAACACCATTTGTTGAAGATGCTATCCTTTTTTCCATTGCATGGTTTTGGCATCTCTTTCAAAAATCAGGTGTCCATAAGTGTGTGGATTTATTTCACGGTCTTCTATTTGATTCTATTGATCCACCATTCTGTTTCTCTGCCAGTACCATGCAGTTTTTAGTATTGTTGCTGTATAGTACAGTTTTATATCATCTTTAGTCATCAGGGAAATACAAGTTAAAACTACTTTGAGATTTTATCCTACCCCACTCAGAATGGCTAAGATCAAAGAACAACATAATGACAAATTCAGACATGGATGTGAGTGACAGGGAGCACTTATTCATTGATGGTGGAAGTGCAAACTGTTATAGCCATTATGGTAATTAGCTTAAAGCTTGCTAAAAATAAACTAAAAATAGATTTCTTTTTGTATACAAATTTTGGGCAAAATTCCTAATCAAATCGGTTTTGACTTGAAAGTGTCAATCTTACCAGTTAGCTTTCATGGGGCTGGAATGTGCTATTCAGGCTTTGGCAGGGTAAACGTAATCATAAGTCTTACACGACAATGTGTAGAATTAAATTTTTCACCAAACCTACTTTATTTAGGATACTTAAGCACCTTTACCTTCCTTCAACCCCACCCCCAAACCTTAGGTTGGTAGTTAGTAGGGAAAAGTTCTATAGTCCTCTTTTATCTATTTCTTGCTGATCAGGGTCAATGGGTCATTAGAGAATTACCAGACTCATTAGTCAGGATACCAGCAGTCCAGTCCAGAGCCCAACATGAAGCCACAAAAGCTAAAAGACTCAGTTGGATTGTCCAGAGATGATCTCTGGAACATTTATCTCTTCAAAGCCAAGTGTCAAAACACAAAGATCAGGACAGTGATAATTGATCCAAAAAGAGATGTCTCCTGTGTGTGGGCTTCTTTATATGTCCTCTCCTCAAAATCCACCCACAGATGTTCTCAGTTGGCCATAGTCAACCCACCTCACATGTGAGGGGTCACAGCAAAACATCATATGCCTGCAAGCAAACCAACCTGGGCAAAACATCACATGGCCAGCTTGCAGCAAGACATCACATGACAGAAATCATTCTTCAAAGAATCCAGAAATTTTCACTTTAGCTATGTACCCTATGAGCTACAATAACAACCAGCCTAGTAAGACATACTCACTAGAACAATGTTGGCATTAATATCATGGGGAATAACCAACCACTTTCTGTTTGGTTTTAAGTTACAAACCCAAGATGAAACCTAAATCTGGCCCCATTTGAGAACTTGTGGCTAACCAGGTCATAGGCCTTAATATTTTTTTTGCTAAGTGGACATAATATTAAATTGACAACTAATGACTCATAGGTTAATGCATCCCTTAATTTTATTGTAAAACTTTTTATTTTCCCTAGATGGTGATTAACACAGGGACCTACAATTGATCAAGGTGCTGAAAATAAAAGCCTTCAAAAAGTTCAGCCTTAAATTTAACATTTATACTGTATTTCCTCCTCTTAAGGCTTTAGGATCATTGTGGAAGTGGATGTAGAAAGACTATAAGAGCAAGAAGTGAAAGAGTATAAGAAAGAGAATTCTTCAAATACAATAGGGCAGATGCACATTGGAATTCACAAAAGTTATGACACCATGCAAGCTAAAACCAGACCAAATCTCTGTATGTAGAGGGAAGACAAACATGTCACCTTACCCCCAACTGAGGAATTTTTGGCAACTGATTTTTGCAGAAAGAGGTAGAAGTTTTCTTTAAGAGCACTACCACTAGTAGTATAACTGCTATCTAGTGGAATGTTACACATCCAAGAATATATGAATTGCACAAATTAGACTTGAAAAGTGAGGGAAAAAGGAGGACATAAAGTTGAGTGTATAGGAAATGATGGTGGGTATGCAAAGAATTTAGGGAATGGGTGACTATAGTCAAAATTCATTAAATGAAAAATTTAAAGAATCAATTAAAAATTAAATGACTGAAATAGTGAGTATTTTATTTTACTCCCTTAATCTATCTGCTTGTTTTTGTGCAAATATCAAGTGATTTAAGTCTTTTTGGTTTTGGTTTGGATTTTTGTGTGTGTGACAACATTTCTCTGTTAAGTCCTGGCTGCCCTGGAAATCTCTCTATAAACCAGGCTGGCCTCTTGACTCCTTAGTGCTAAGATTAAAAGAATGTACTAGTACACCTGGCTCAAGTCATCTTTATTACTGTGGTTTTGTATTATTTTTTAAAGCAGGTATTGCAATACCTCCGGTACTACTCTTTTTGCTTATGGTTGCTTTGGATCTCCCATTCTCTCTCTCTCTCTCTCTCTCTCTCTCTCTCTCTCTCTCTCTCTCTCTGTGTGTGTGTGTGTGTGTGTGTGTGTGTGTGTGTGTGTGTGTGTGTGTGTATTTCTGAGAAAAATTGTGTTTGGGTTTTTATTGGCATTGCATTAAATATGTAAATTTCTTCTGGAGAAACAAACATTATCAGAATGTTGATTTTCCCAATCTGTAAGCATGAAAGGTCATCTTCTAGCATCACTATCAATTTCACTTTTTCAATGTTTTAAAAGTGGTTTTGGAGTCTACCTAGCATGGTATTTTTTTCTTCCATAATTTCTTGGTCAGTAGTTTCTTCATTAGTATATAAGAATGCTATTGATATTTATGCTAACTTTGGATCCTACCACTTTTATCATTTATCAGGCCTAGGTGGCAAACTCTTTAGGGTTCCTCATGTATAGAGTTTGATATGTGAATAGGAGTTCTTTGATTTATTCTTATCTATCTATATATATATAGATATGTATATATGTATATATATGTATACATATGTATATATGTATACATATGTATATATGTATATGTGTATATATATATATATATATATATATATATATATATATATATATATA
>NW_026594410.1:0-7219 GCF_907164565.1 Psammomys obesus
TATATATATATATATATATATATATATATATATATATATATATATACACATCTTTTTGATGTATTCTTACATTTGGTTGGCAAATGCTATATTTAGGAACATTCTGTATGTATTTAGGATCTTTACATCTATATAAGGGAGATTAGACTAATTCATTTTTCTTATTCTATCACCAAATGTTTTTCAATCAGCATAGTGCTCAATTCATAGAAAGACTTTGGAAGAGATCATTTAATATATTACAGAGTAATATGTAAAGCATTGATTTAAGTTTTTTGCATTTCTGGAAGAATTCTGCTTTGAAGTCATCTGAACCAGAACTTCTGTTATTTTGGGAGATTTTTATTGTTTTAATCTCCTCACTTTTACATGTCTGTTCAAATAATTTACCTTCTATTAGTTAGCATTGGTAGGTCAAATAAGTAATTCATTTATTTCATACAGGTTTTTCCAATTAGACAGTATATATACATGTATACACACACACACACACACATATATATACATATATATGTATTCTTATGATTTTCTAAATGTCATTGGTTTTCCTTTTTATATCTTCACTCTTAACTAATTTCAGTCCCCCAAGCTCTCAGCTAAGGGTGTGCCAATCTGACTTATCTTTTCAAAGAACCAACTAACTCATTTCACTAAATCTTTCTAAACAACATTTCATTAAATTCTATTTTACTTGTTAAATTTGGATTTGTGCCTGTCTGCATGTACATGTGTTCATGTGTGAAAAAGTCAAAGACATCTAGTGAGAACAGGCTCTCTTCTTCTACCATATGGTTCTTGGAGATTGAATACTGGTTTGTGGTAGGTGCCTTCATTCACTGTGGTGGTTTGAATGTGAACACAGTTCAAAGGCACAGATATTGGTCCTCATTAGTGGCACTAATTGTATAGGTTTAGGAGGTATGGCCTTTTAAAAGGATGTATGTCACTGGAGACAGGGTTTGAGAATTAAAAGACTCACATTCTTTTGTATTGGCTCTCTCTGCTTTCTGTTTGTGGTATACATGGTGGGTTTTTGCTTGCTATTCTAGTTGCCGTGCTTGCCTGCTGTCGTGATTTCTTATTGTGGTGATAATAGATTCTTAACACTCTGGAGCCATAAGCCTAGATAAAAATATTTTTTTCTATATGGAACCATTTTCTGGCTATTATGAATAAAGCTGCTATGAACATGGTTGAGCAAATGCTTTTTGCTGTATGTTTGAGCATTTCTTCGGTGTATGCCCAGGAGTGGTATAGCTGGGTCTTGAGGTATGGCTATTCCCAGTTTTCTGAGAAAGTGCCAAATTGATTTCCAAAGTGGTTCTAAAAGTTTACACTCCTACCGGCAATGGAGTGGTGTTCCCCTTTCTTCACATGCTTCCCAGCATGTGTTGTTACTCAAGATTTTTATCTTAGTCATTCAGACAGGTGTAAGATGGAACCAGAGACAGTTTGACTTGCATTTCCCTGATAACCAAGGATATTGAGCATTTTTGTTTAATTAATTAATTAATTAATTAATTAATATTTTTATTTTTTGACATTGAGCATTTTTAAGTGCTCCTCCACTATTCAAGATTCCTCTGTTGATAATTCTCTGTTTAGCTCTGTACCCCATTCTTTAATGGATTTTTGGTTTTGTTGGTGTTTAATTTCTTGAGTTCTTTATATATTGTGGATATAAGCCCTTTGTTGGATGTAGGATTGATGGAGATCTTTTCCCAATCTGTAGACTGATGTTTCATTCTATTATAGTGTCCGTTGCTTTACAAAAGCTTTTCAGTTTCAAGTGGTCCCATTTATTAATGGTACATCTCAGAGCCTGAGCTGTTGGTGTTCTGTTCAAGAAATTTTTTAATGTGCTAATGAGTTCAAGGCTCCTACCCACTTTCTCCTCTATACTAGATAAAACCTTTCTTCTATAACTTGTCTTGGTCATGGGATTTTAACAGAGCAATAGAAAAGTAAGTAGTAATACATTTGCTGAGATACCTTGATGGCTCTTTAATATATGTGTGCATCTTTAAATTAAATTTATGTACTTATTTATTATGTATATGTGTTTCACACACAAGGCTTGGCACAGTTGTAGGTACAAGTAAACATATATACACACACACACACACACACACATTTCACTCTCACAAGCATTTTGTATAGTAGATGTTAGTATCTTGTTATCTTCATTTTTATTTATTATAGAATTTTTAATTTCAATATTCAATGTTCTGTCCACTGTTCAGTAATATTTGTTTAATCTTCATAAGTTTGTGGTTTTCTTTATATACACATTATTCTTTATACTTATGTTTTATTTTATATGAGCGTTTTGGCTACATGTATGTATGTATGTGCATCATAAGCATGGCTGGCATCTACAGAAGTAGGCAATAGATCTGTTGGTTAGTCTCACATGGCAGCTGAAGGTCTACTGATAGATGTCAGGAAATGCCATAAAAAGTCTAGAGAACAAAACAGTGGGTTGTGATAGACTAGGATCAGATGGAAGGGGAGGAGGACCTCCCCCATCAGTGGACTTTGGGAGGGGCATGGGTGGCGAAGAGGGAGGGAGGGTGTGATTGAGAGGGGATGGGGGAGGGGGCTACAGTTGGGATACAAAGTGAATAAACTGTAATTAACAAATAAATAATTTAAAAAAAGAAATAGGTGATGTGATTGGTCTCAAATGGGAGGCTTGAAGGTCTCTGGAAGGTGTTGTGTAGGACTTTAATTGTCCTGAATAGGAAAAGGCCTTGAAAAATAGATGTGGGTTCCCTTATCAACATCTCCAAAGAGTGGCTTTTTGATAACTCGTAGTAGCTACAGTGATTTTTAGATATAAGGATAAGATTTGGAATGAAGTAAGGAACTATGCTGGTCTAGAAATCTGGCAGTAGTCGATTGTTTTCTTAGATTAATGAACTCGCTAGCCTGTGAAAGTTTCCTGGCTCTAAATCCTTGGATGTAAGTATGCAACATGGACTACAAACAGAAACCAGGAGAGTAAAAAATAAATACATAAATATAAATAACTAAAGAAAAAAGAAAAAAAAAGAAACTAGGAGAGTATAAAGGTGGAGGGGGGGCTTGGAAGGAGAACATCAGGTTACTGGGGATATAAACTTAGAAATGGAACAATGTAAGCTTCGCTCCAGCTGGGGAGGAGAGAGGGAGGCCAATACAGAAAGAGAAGGAGAGAGAAGGAACAAATAACATTGAGGTCATTTGATAATGCCGTAGTGATTAATATTATTTTATATTTACAGAAAATTAGGCACTAAATCTCTAATTTAATATATAACATGATTATATGAATTTAGAGAGACTAAGTCTCTGTCTATATACAATATATATTAAAGGAGGTTAAGCCAGTTGGGCTGATAATGTTCTCCTCAAGAACAATAAACTAACAAAATCCCAGTACAAAGCATAGACACCTTCTTTTGAATGATTGGTAGGTATAGTACAAGTAGAAGTTTCCTAGCTCCAAATCCTTAGATGTAATTATACATCTTGGACTAAATACAGAGACCAGGAAAGTATAAAGAAATTATAGGTGTGGGGGACTTGACAAAATAATATACATTATATAAGCAGCCCTTGGTTTCCTAGAGTTTGAGAGTGGTGGGCCCCTATTGCTGAAGATACAACATTTAGGACACAGAACTCAGATGTCTGGAACTGGATGTGACCCAAAAGTCTCTTTCCTGTGGTCTAACTTCCATAGTGCCAGATAATGCTTTGCAAGCTACCAAGGGTTGGGCAAGGCAATTAAACAGCTCTATCCAGCTGCAACATCTATGAACCACAATCATCACCACTAAGGCAAGAGAACAATAAGTGGCATGTACATATTCTTGGCAACCAGCAGCTATCTAATTGGACAGAAGGAAAATCAAGTATGATATTACACTCTAGATAGCTTCCTGTGGCTAAAAGTTAAAGGTTTTTTTGTTTGTTTATTTGTTTGTTTTATCATTTTACAAAATAGCAGGCGTCCATAAGGCTGTTTTACATATCCTTAGTTTGAGGAACCCTTTTGTCCTAACTTCTCTGTTCCTTTCTCTCTCCACTCTCATACCCACTTAGAAGTTTTTGAGGGTCATATTCCTCACTTCTACTTTCCTATCATGTGTTCTATCCACTCTGCCTTAAGGCATAAATTTTTCTTCCCCTTTTAATACTCATTTTTTAGTTTCCTGACCTCTATACACAATCTAATTTAAACACATTAGTCTAAGAATTGGAAGCTAAAATTTACATATGAAAAAGACAGGAACTGTATGTCTATATGGGCTCAAGTTATGTCACTCAGTGTAATTTTTCAGTTACACTAATTTTATTTTTTTACAAATTACAGTTTATCCACTTTGTATCCCCACTGTAGGCTCCTACTTTATCCCCCCCAGGCCGACCCTCCCTCCCTAATCTCCTCCCATGCCCCTCCCCAAGTCCACTGATAGGGGAGGTCCTTCTCCCCTTTCCTCAGACCCTAGCCTATCAGGTCTCATCAGGACTGGCTGCATTGTCTTCCTTTGGAGCCTGGTAAGGCTGCTCCCCCCTCAGGGGTTGGTGATCAAAGAGCCAGCCACTGAGTTCATGTCAGAGACAATCCCTGTTCCCATTACTAGGGCACTCACTTGGGAGAATGAGCTGCCCTGGGTGACATCTGTGCAGGGGTTCTAAGGGTTCTAAGGATATCTCCATGCATGGTCCTTGGTTGGAATATTAGTCTCAGAAAAGACCCCTGTGCCCAGATTGTTTAATCTGTTGCTCTCCTTGTGGAGCTTTTGTCTCCTCCAGGCCATCTATCTCCCCCTTCTTTCGTAAGATTCCCTGCACTCTACCCAAAGTTTGGCTGTGAATCTTAGCATCTCCTTTAATACCTTGCTGGGTAGTCTTTCAGAAGCCCTCTGTGGGCCTTTGTGGGCCTCTATGGGCAACAGGCTCCTGTCCTGTTGCCTGTTTTTTCCTAAAAAGCCATAATTTGATTTTTTATTCATACTTGAATAAAATTCCACTGTTTATGCATTCTTGTCCTAGTGAGTGTTAACTCTCAATTTGACATAGCCTAGATTCATCTGTGAGGGAGCCTTAAGTGAGAAACTAACTGGAACAGATTGGCCTCTGGACACGCCTATGACAGATTTCTTAAATGTTAATTGACATTAAAGGACCTAGAACACTGTGGATAATACCATTTCTTGTGGTGGTTTTAGGTGACACAAGAAAACTATGTAAACAGGAGCCTGCAAGTAGGCCAGCAAACAAAGTTTTTTTTCTGTGGTTTCTGAGTTCCTTGATCAGAGGTGAGTTCCTTCATCAGAGGTGATGTTATATATAGCGTCAGGTTCCTGCTTGAGTTCCTAGCATGAATTCTCTCAATGATGGACTGTAACCTGTAAGGTAATTTTATCCTTCCTTCAGCTAAGTTGCTTTTGGTCATGGTGTTTGTCACAGAAACAGACTAAAACTCGAAAAGTGCCATGCCCTCTAGGTGGAGTTGTGAAAAATTTTCTTTATTAGTTTAATTGAAGTCAGAAGATCCACCATGACATCATCTGCCACAGCCAGGTGGGTGACCAAGATATAGGAAGATCCTAGAGACAATTGTTTGCTGGGTTTTGTTTTGTTTTGTTTGTTTTTTGTTTACGTTTTTGCTTGTTTACCTTCTCAACAAACTGGTGAATTCACCCCACCTTATTCTTGGATTCATCAACCCTGTTGTTGTTGCTGCCACTGATGGTGACTCTGTTGCTGTTGTTTCTTCCTCACTGACTGTGGCATCGCAGCATGGACTGAAGACAAGTTAGGTCTCCAGGAATCATCTTTTCCTTCAGCATCAGATCCTGACTGCTGAAACATCCAGCCTTTTGGACTGAGCAACTACCAACTCTCATCCTCATTAATATGTTCACAACCACTGTTGGGGGTGCTTAGAACTTTTCTTGTAAACCAATCTAGTAAATCTACTTTTATTTATTTTTCTTTTTTCTATTAATTTATTTCTTTATTCACTTTGCATTCTGATCTCAGCCCCCCTTCTTCCTCTGCTCCCAGTCCCCCAAGCATAACCCTCTCCCTTTCCTTCTCCTCAAACTAGCACATTAAGTCCCTATGGGACTAGGCATACCCTCTCTGTAAGTCTGAATTTTTCTCTTTAAATTTAATTTTATTTATATATTATTTATTACCATTTATTCACTTTGTTTCCCCACTGTAGTGCCACCCCATCTCCTCCCAGTCCCACCCACCATCCCTCTTCTCTGTCTATGCCCTTTCCCTAGTTCCCTGATAGGGGAGGACCTCCTCTCCTTCTTTATGACAATAGCTTATCAGGTCTCATCAGGGCTGGCTGCATCATGTTCCTCTGTGGCCTGGTAAGGCTGCACTCTCCAGGAAGAGGTGATCAAAGCCAGGCCACTGGGTTCCTAGCAGAGACAGTCCCTGATCCCCTTAATAGGGAACCCAATTGGAAACTGGGCACCCTACATGTTTTCTCTCTACAGGGGGTCTAGGTCCCATCCATGCAAGGTCTTTGGTTGGAGTATCAGTCTCTGTAGGCTCCACTGGGCCCAGGTATTTTGGCTCTGTTGTTCTCCTTGTGACATTCCTGTCCCCTCCAGGTATTTCTATCTCCCTCTTCTTCCATAAGGCTTTCAGCACTCTGCTCAAAGTTTGGCTATGAGTCTCAGTATCTCCTGAAATACCCTGGTAGGTAGAGTTTTTCATAGGTCCTCTGTGGAAGGCAACTGTCCTGTTCCTTGTCTTCTACTTTTGATGTCTATCCTATTTGCCCTTCTGAATGAGGATTAAGTATCTTCCCTAGGCCCTCCTTGTTGTTTAACTTCTTTAGGACAATAGATTTTAGTATCGTAATTCCACTTTTTAAAGTTTTTATTTTCTATTGTTTGATAAGTTTATGTACTCATGGAATGTGTTTTGGTCAAAGTCACCCCATATCTCCTGACATATACCTTCCAATTTCATTTTCTCTTTTTAAAACACAGAGATCCCACCTTTAAAAATAATTTAATGTGTTCTTCGAGATCTCATACATATATTCAATGTGTTTTAATTCAATCACCTGTACTCTCTCCCTTTAGCACCTCACATATTCTCCCTATATATCCCTCCCAACTTCACATACTACTTAAAACACACACACAGACACACACACACACACACACACACACACACACACACAGTTTAAATAGTA
>NW_026594411.1:0-11944 GCF_907164565.1 Psammomys obesus
AGAGAGAGAGAGAGAGAGAGAGAGAGAGAGAGAGAGAGAGAGAGAGAAATTGAGGCCTTCTATTCAGTACCAGAGAGAAAAAAAAAATAAAACAACCACCAAAAGTACAAGGAATCCCAGCAAAAGAGTTCCTAGTTCGGATCTCAGGGCGTTTAGACTTACAGGTTGTTTGAAAAGTGTGTGCTCAGTGCAGCTATACAGGTCACTGTGGCTGGAATGAAACAGCATGAGCGACGCAACGGTGACAGGAAAGGCGTTGTTTGGTTTATATTTCCACAGCTGCTCATCACTGAAGGGAGTTACAACAGGGACCCAAACAGGGCAGGGACCCGGAGGCAGGAGCTGATGCAGAGGAATGCTACTTACTGGCTTGCTCCTCATGGCTTGCTCAGCCTGCTTTCCAATGGAACCCAGGACCACCAGCCCTGGGGTGGTATCACCCAGAATGGACTTTTCCATTTGTCACTAATTAAGAAAATGCTCTCCAGGCTTGCCTACAGGCTGATTTTATGGAGGCATCTTTCTCAGCTGAGGTTCCCTCTTCTCAGATGACTGTAGTTTGTGTCAAGTTGACATAAAACTAGCCAGTACATCTAGGAAGGCTTGCGTCTGTGATTGACTTGACCTGTGTTTTTTTCAGTTATATCAAGGGTAGATTCTGGGCATGGTTCTTGGAGGATAGCTTGGGCATCCCAAATCAGAAAATATGCAATCTGCAATACTCTAAAATTGGAAACACTGAGTACCAGTCCTCAAGAGCCTTGGTTTTAGAGCAGTTAGGTCTTGGGTTTTAAGTGCTCAGCTGGTGCAGTCTCCTCAATATTCTGAAATTTGAGAAGCTTGACACTCTTATTTTCAAATATTTCAGAGAAGTGCTCTTCTGAACTGTCAGTGGAGAATATTTGAATGATTTTTTTTTTCTTCTGTTGTAATTGTGTTGAAAGTCTTGCTGGGGAGCAGAGATGTGGACTAATCTGTGTAACTGGAACAACTGTGCAAGTAGAGTAACATTTGTTCCAGGCAAGATGCCACCAGTACTCCCATTAGGCCAGTGATCTAGAGGCAGCTCCAGGCTGAGGAAATTGTGTGCCCTGGTAGGACAGGTAGCTAATTTAACATTTGATGGCGCCTCTCTGTAAGTCCACCATTGCAACAGTGCATGAACTCGCGAGTGTTTCTGTGTCCCAGCTTCCTTGACAGAGCAGGTGGCTGGTAGATGCAGCCTCAGGATGTCGTCTGCTGGCTTTTTCTACTTTAGATTATCAGCGTCAGATTTCTGTAGACGAAGAATCTAATCCATTTCTTAGTTCAAAGTAGTCAGCAGAAGGCAAGTGGGAATGATCCTAATTCTCAAGAAAAGGGTTTTCCCATGATCTTTTTTAAAAACAAAAGTTTCTTTATCTTGCATAGATTTATTTAGTTTCCTCTCTTGCTGGTTTAGTACAAGATTTAGTACAGTAGTAGCAAGTTTTATTTGGAAATATACTTACAAATGAAATGAATTAAGAGGTTGTACCCTCAGTTTGCTTTATGTTCCGTTAAAATTTTGTCCTAAGGCTGAGGATGTTGCTCAGTGGTATGGAGAGTATGTGTCTAACACAAATGAGGCCCTGAATGTGTTCATGATTCTGTAATAAAATGCATAAATAAAATGTGTATTGCAAAAATATGAACATTCAGCCGATACAGTAGAGTTAGATTGCACATAGATTCAGACCCTGCCCCCCTTTCCATAGTAAGTGTAATTAAAGACTTGCTTTTTGAAGCCAGTTGCCATGGTACATGCTTGTAGTCTCAATATTTGAGGGGCTGAGAGGCAGGAGGCTCTCAAAGTTGAGGCCAGCCTGGAATACTTCATAAGATTCTGCCTCTAAATAAATAAACATATACTTACATACATACAAGACATGAGTCAATCACTTGCCACAATCTAGCTTTACTTACACCTCAAGAGTTCAGGCTTCTGCAGTACAAGTCTGCAGGTACAAGTAATCTGTACACTGAGGTTTTGAGTGAAAAGAAAGTGTTTCACTTGGTGGACCTTACAAAGAGAGAGAAACAACAGGGTTATGTTTCAAGTACATTCATGAAGAGACGCTCAGTAAACCCTGGTGGTATTGTATTTCTCCTTTTCCATCACAGCCATTTACTTTAAATTGTGAGCTGTAGAGTGAACTGTTCTACCCTGCATTGTTAGGGTATTTGGAAGGCATCTGAAAATACAGGCCATGTTTAGAAAGCCCCTCAGGATGGAGGCTACTCTGTTTGGTGTAAGGAATCAGTTTGGGTGACGTGTTCACATTCATTATGATTTAGCTTATTATCACTAATGTAGTCTTTGGTTATTGCATAACATTACTGGTTGTAGAATTTGGATATTGGATTTAATAGGTTACCTGAATGAATGAATGAATGAATGAATGAATGAATGGATGAATGATTAGAATGGATAGGATGGATTTAACACTGGAAATCATTATTTTGAGGCAAACTTTCATACAAGGAGACTGGTGGAACTCAGAATACATCACAGTAATGCTCCAGTATATTTGAACTTGGATTTGATGTCACACTTAGAAATTTTGCAGTGTTCATAATATTTTACCTGCATTAATGAATGACATGTGTGCTCTCTGTAAGTCTCTTTCTCTCTCTTAGCTATTGTATGAAAATCAGATCCCTTTGATTTTCCTCACTGAGCTCTCTCCTTGTGGTGATTTTCCACTGCTCTGCACACAGATGCTTTGTGAGGGCCTTAAGTGTGATCTCTTGTGTGCACAGAACTGCGTTGTAGACCTTCTAAGTTGAAGAATTTGAAGGCCCTTTCTCACTTTAGAAGAAGAAGACCCCACTCACTTAGTTGTCTTTATAAAACAGAGCACCTCTAAGAGGCTTACCGCGTCAGTCGTCCAAAGCACATTTTAGATTTCTGTTATGTACGGCAGCAGAGCATCTGTCCCGCGTGACCTTGCAGCCATGTTCCCTTGCTGTCTAGGGCTGGGTTAGCCTGCTGTGCAACATGTGGTAGGTTGTAGGTTGGGCTGCTCCTCTTCATGCCCGGTCCCTTCCTGCTCTTCTGCTCCTGATGCTCATTCTCATGTTCTTAAGTACCTCCGCCATGAAAGTGTGGTTATAGAAGCATAAGTAACTGCTAAACGTTCTTCATAGAAAGATACAAGTAACTGTATCAGCAACTCATATCTTAGTTTTAAAGAACATGACAGCTCTGACCTTTCACTTTTATGGGTGTTTCCTCCCATAAATATAATAGCAAGTCCTGTTTAGTGAAAATGCAAGCAAGTGTGTTAAAAGAAAATCTTAATATTCAAGTCTTAGTAGTCTTTCTTAGTTCTGATGACAATTATGCTTTCTATTTTCTTACAGTTCTTGATATATTAATCTGATCCTTTAAAATTATATTTATATCCTAACATTAATTGTTAACTATTCTTTTTTTTTTTTAAATTTCAACTTATTGCATGCTAAGAATTAAAAAAATAAGTGTTTTCCCTTAACAAAAGCTCCTTCGAAATAATTTTAACATAGTTTTTGCAATCTGTTGTGTGTATTGTTTTCTTTTCTTCCACTTTGACCACAAATTCCTTCAGGTCTCCGCTGGTTCATCCTCCAAGCCATGGATGCCGCTCGACTCACAACAGCCCAATTCACACTGCTACTGGCTCACGACTTACTCAGAACTTCTCTGTGTCTGTTCCCACTCTCATCTATACTGGTACGAGACTGCTCAGACGCCAGAGCTGGGGAGAGGCAGGCCACGGGCAGAGTGGCTGCAGAGGCAGGCAGGCAGGTAGTGTAGGCAGGTACCACAGTCTTTACTTCTTCCCTTTCTTACTTCAAATCCAGCTTCAGTGAAGGACTTCTGTTTAGCTGACATGAAGGCTCTGACTATGGAAGTGAAGCTGTTTTTCCAGCTTCCAAAGTGTCTTCCACAGATGCTCTTAGAGCCCTATGATTTTTTGCTTATTGCATTCTGAGAACCCTCCAGTTGTATTTATGTGAATATCTCTATATTTTTTTAGAATTGAAATTGATACACTTCTAAGTGAAGTAGACACCCAACACTTTGATTGGCTTATTTATGTGCAAAATCTGTAGGGTTTTGAAACAATAGGGGCTGTTTCAGTCTGTGGAAGAGAGCTATTGGGAAACAGGTAAGCAACTGTTCGCGTTCTACGCAGTGTTTCTGTGTAGATCTACTTACTGTCCTTCTTGCTGTGTTTTTAGCTGTGGCACTCTGCTGCTATAGGATAAGGAAACAGTTTTTTCTTTCGGAGATACTTTTGTGTGTGTAAATATGAAGACAGTTATGGATATTTCCACACACCATTTGTGGCCATCATTTTCTTTTGTAACTTAAAAAAAACATTTATTTGAAATATTTTGTCATTCGTTTATTCTTTTTATTTCTCCTTTTAATATATATTTTTTAAAATCCCCATTAGTCTACCATTTCATGCTTCTTTGCTTTTCCACTCGGCTTATTAACTGTTTCAATGCAGATAATCTTTATCTGGAGAATGATGAATGGGTACCCAGCAGTGTGTTGCTCTTGGCCGAATTCCCAGCTCCACACTTAAGACGTGACGGCCGCCCCGCCCCAGATCTTTCCTGATGTTTGGATCATGCTGCCAACTGTCACACCCTTCGGCACATGATTGCTTAATATGTCTCCACCTTCTTCTGGCAGGACTCCCTTCAATGAGGACCCCAATCCCAATACTCACTCATCAGGACCCTCAACCCCTCTGAAAAACCAAACCTATTCCTTTTCACCTTCCAAGTCCTACAGTCGACAGTCCTCTTCTTCTGACACAGATTTGAGTTTGACACCCAAGACGGGTAAGGCGCTTCCACCCACCTTTTGTTTTTCCTTTTAAAACTTGTTTCTGTTTCTTGTTAGCTTCCCATCCAAATCTTTCCTCCTGTTTTTGCATTTAAGTTAAAAGTTAATGTGAATGCTAATTAATTCAGTTGTTGAACTTATTATTATTTTTTTTTTTAGAGACACTTTTGTTTGGAGAATGACATTTTAATTAATTTAATTATTGTTGATATCAAGTCCGGAATTTATTTTTGGGTGTTGACATTCTTCATTTCATGTTCAAGTCAGGAGGAATGCCATTTTAAAGCATTTGCATAGTAACCCTAGTTAGTGGTTTGCAATCAAATTGCGGTTTTGAAACATAATTCGTCTTGAGCATATGATTAATTTATTTCTTACTTGTTCTTATTTCAGAACTTAGTTCTGTGCTTTTATTATGGAAATAGTTCAGAACTGGAATGGTAGTGTAGCATTACAGGGGTCTTTTCATCTGCTTTTTGGCTTAAGGTTTGCTCAGTGTAGAGTAGTGTCCTGTGTTTAACTGGAAAATAGAAAACAAATCCAAAAAGAGAAAATGACATTGGTCACATCTATTTGTTAATTTGTTTTCATGCTAACTTAAAATATAATGTAAATACTGATTTTTTTTTTCAGTTATTAAAGTTAATTTTTATAGAGGGATTATTTGTTTGCAGATTGGCATTTTAACTAGCTAGTCATTCTTGATACTGAGTTTGTGGGCTCAGTTGTGCTAGTCTTGCTCTCCAGGTTGAAACTTCAGCTTAAATTTCCTAATCCTTGAATAGTTTTCAATTTATTAAATTTATAATTTTCCCTCCCCTGTTTGTATTATGAATAGTTTCTGGTTTTTGTTAATGGTTTTTGATAAAACATTGATAAAAGATTAAATTAGCTTCTTCCTAAGAGAAAATTAAATTATTTAAATATTTTTTAATGAAAGATTGAAAGATTGTAAAGATTTACTATTTCTAATATTTCTATAAATAAGTACTATTTTTGGCAGTTTTTCTATCAGATTGATTAAAACAGTTTTTGTTTCTATTATTTTGAATTCATCATTTTTAATAACCTCAGATTTTGTGAAAACAATCTTACCTATAAAGCAGTGTTATTCATTATAGACTTAATTTCTTTCTTTCTTTCTTTTTTCTTATAAGTATGGTTACAGACTATAAATACTATAAACACCTATTTGTTTTTATTACCATCTCTGCCTTGCTGCTCTAACAATTAATTTTGATAACTTTATTTACGTTAAGTATACGCTCAGTCTTAACATATTAAAGCAAGTATAGGTCAGAAATCCTCGAGCAAAGATTACACCTGTCCCCAGTGCAGGCAGACATTTCTTTTTATTATTGCCTACATGCTACAGCGTTAGAACTTCTCTAGCTTAGCATGTGCATTGTATTAGGTATTATAAGTAATGTAAGGATGATTTAAAATAGACAGAACGAGGTGCACAGGTTATTTGCAGATAATACCCCCTATTGTATAAGAAACTGTAGTGTCTGTGATTTTTATTTCTGGTACAGTAGTGATGGTGGTCCCAGTACCAGTCCTTTACAGTACTGAAGGCCCACTATATATAATTAGGAGTAACAATTAAAAATGGTATTTTGTAGTGATGGGTACTTTTGAATGTGGCATTTTAACAGTTTGTGCCATAAAAATTGAACCATTCAAATTGTAATGAAAATTTTAAAAGGAATAATGTTTTTATCATTGACATAAATAATAATGTCATGGCCTTAATGTTCATAACAGTCAGAACAAGATAGACTTAGGATAGTCTTGTCTTCTCTGCTCCCCTTTTTATTGGCACTGGACATGATACTCAGTACATCATGCATGCATGCATGCTGGGCAAACACTCTGTCTCAGCTTCATCCCCAGCTCTTGGATGCTTTTGGAGACCAAATCTTGCTAAGTTGTTGAGGCTGTTCTCTGCCTTGTGAGCTGCAGCAGTCACATTAGCTGCTCAATACTGCTGAGACTTTAGGTGTGCACCCTCATGAACAGTGAGATCCAACCATACTTTTGAGCATTGGTCTGCGCACTGTTCTAGGCTACTTTTCAGTACACTTACTGAAAAGTTATTTCTTACCGTACCACAGATAAAGTGTAGAAAGTATTTTCTTGGCCTTTTTGTTTCTTAATTCCCACAGGACAGACCTACTGATTCTGTAGCCCTAAGTGACGGAAGCAGACCTCAAGCTTTCTGGCTGGCACCAGCTCTGCTAGCAGTGACTTGTAGCACTGGTTCTTAAAACCTTGCTTCCAAGCGGTGTGGTATCCCGACATATTTACTTGCAAGTGCTTCATTTTGCTGTCTGCCTCGGTAGCATATTTAGTCTTTCCCCAGCTTTGCATGGTCCAGAGGAGCACAGGACTTCTCATTTATGAAGTGGCAGAATCACGTTCCAAAACTCCTAAAGCTGAGACCCAGTGCATACCTTTCTCTGCTTCCATCAATCTTCGGAGAAACAGTGGAATAAGCTGATGATTATTAACTTATTTATAAACTGAGAAGTCAGAAGTCGAGCAGGGGTAATAAAGAGTGACCTGAGAAAGTTATTTTCTGTTTATAATAAAATCTTTTTTTTGTTAGTTTTCTTAATTTTTAAAATTTTATTAGGTTCTAATTTTTAAAAATGAGACTTTAAAAAATATTTCTCTCAATATTTCTCAATTAATAGGAATGGAATTTTGGAATGCTGGTGTAGATGTATGGCAGAGATTTACACACTCGATTTAGGTTAATTCTACTTTCGTAGGCAGGCTGGCTGTATATATTTCTTACAATCCATAGGTTATTTGACATTTATATGCAAATCTCTCTAAATAGTACTATGATCAGATTAAAGTATGAAAAATTTTAGAGGAAAAGTAAAAGGATTAATGTATACCTTAAAACTGGTGAGAAAAAAAATTGGCTACTTTGAATTCAAAATTCAGAACTTTATTTTTAATGAGTATCCCATTAATACAAAAATACGCAGTGTTTTAGCTAGTAACATTTGAAGGTACCAAACTTTAGTACTTTAAGTGTGATTGAAGCAACCAGTTTCTCACCATAACACTGGAGTGGTGTTTTTCAACCATGCAAGTTCTTAAACATATAGCCAACCAACCAAAATTGGTGGGCAATTTAAGTATTTGAAGAAGTCAGTTAAAAGTGATGTAAAATGGCAAAAAATCTTGCTAGTTATCTAAAGTTTTTTTTTTTTTTTTTTTTTTTTAATGACTGTAGAATTTGAAAGGGCTTTGTTAATTTAGAAGATATCTTTGGTTTGAATTATATTGGCTAGGGGCTCTGGGATGGGTGGTGTTCTTACGCTTGGTGTTAATTTGTGTGCATTTGAAATCCATTTTGACTGTTATGTTTTGCTTCGTCATTGCTTTCCTTCTCCTGCATTTTCTGATCATCTTCTGAATCTGCATCTTTGCTACTTTCCTCCACAGCACCTTACCCACAGGGGCCTGGGATGTACCTGTGTCCTAGCTCCACTCCCCTCTCTTGTGGTTCCCTTCACCTTAAGTCCCGCCTCCTCTCGGAATCTAGCCTTACCCCTCATCACTCTAGCCTTGTCAGCCCCGTTCTGAGGAAAAGTGTTTCTTTCAGTGAAGAGCTGTTCCTGGCTGCTTCTGGTAGGATCACATTATGTCAGCTTTTTTAATCCCTTTATTTTAAATCATCTTTGAAAACATTATTTTATACCATAGCAAATGATTGTGTGCTTTATATGTCTATTAGTGATTTGTTGACAGAGTTAATCAGAATTACAAGGATGTCATTGGAAGTTACTTGATTGATAATTATTAGTATTCACTAAAGTTTATATTTAAAAACATGTCTATCTCAGGATGTGGATGTGGATGTTTATTCTATCAGTACCTAGGTTCTCGTTCAAGTGTCTGCTGTAGATGCTTTGCTCCCCTCTCTCCATACCCGCTCCATCCACGTCAGACCTATGCCATCCTGTTGCTAAACCATAAGGCTACATGAGAAAATTATTCTGTTTGAACCAGTTTAAGTCTCATTTTGGTGGTGTTCTTTTATTATACATTTTTTTTCTATCCACTACATTAATCAAGTTATTCTGCCATGTTTTCTGGTACTTTTAGTTATCACTGCAAACTTACCTTTTATTTTGTGACTTTTAATATGCTTCATATAAAGATCTTAGTTTTATTTCCAGTTAGCATTGTATAGTCTCTAAAAATGTTAAGATTACTATAAGAAAAACAGAATGGAATGGGACTACACACATGCTAACCCTTGTTTCCTTATCCGAGAACAGCTAAAAATGTAAATGTGAAGTAGCTCCTTCCTAAGGCACTGCAGTGAACCTGACTGTGTGCATCTTTAGTGTTGAGAGGCTGGGGTTCACCCTAATGTGCACAGTACCAGCTTTCCAGCCATCCATCTCCATATAAGTCTTGGGTCATATTTGTTCTTGTGCTGCTGTCAGAACAACAACAACAAAATGCTAGGGAAAGAGATGTAAAATTTGTCTTTAAAATACATCTAAGAGTGAGGAAATAGAATTCTTTCATCCGTGACTATGTATATTTGTGATGTGTTTTCACATGTGTGAGGTTTTTTTCCCCAGAAATTGTGTTGATTTTTGTTACTGAGCACACTATGGTGGTGTGCCATCAGGTTGAGAGGCAGGCGTCAGCAGAGAGTAAACTTCGTTCTGAATGCTGGCTCCATGCTCTGTAGCTCTCCTACAGTTAGTGTGCTTTTCCTTCGTATTTCACCGGATAGTTGGTGTGTATAAATTGTTAGCATAGTAATAGTTTTTCTTTTGAGTATTTTTATTAAGTCTCAACTTTTAAATATTGAATGTTATCAAAGATTTGTTACCTTGGTTAAATAGTCTTATTAGAATAAATTGATTCTAAAACTAGCTGTGACCAGAACTTTGATGTCTTGCTTTAAAGAAAGTCTAAGTATAGTAGAATAAAAAATATGTGTTAGTTGCCATCTAAAAATATGTTAAATGTATAAATCATTTTGACTGATGCTATTTATGAAGATGAATGCAGTTGAGCTGCTGTTCATAGTTGTTGTTGGTGTTGTTTACATGTGGCGTCCTGAAGGAATGGGCAGCGGTAGTGCTGGAAAAGAAGGGGGGCCCTTTAAAGCTCTTTTACGACAACAGACGCAGTCGGCGTTGGAACAGCGGGTAAGATTCCACTTTTCTATGCTCGCACTGTCACTGGCTTTGTCTTACTGTGCTCCCGTGTGCTTAAAAACTCATATTTTTCATCATATCTGTAATGTTGCAGTTTTAAAGTTCAAATATATTTAAGATACCAAAGTAATTTATTCACCAATATTTACTTTTAGTTTGGAAAAATTCTTCAAGTTTTTTTGTTTTGTGTTCCAATCTTTAATTTAAAATATTTCTTTTGGAAATACTCATTGAATGCTGAAGTCATTTCTATTCTTCATTGAAGTTATAGTATGGTTAATATGTTTATATGCTTAACTTTTAAGAAAATGGTTAATATTTTTACAGAAAAAACATTTCAAACATTACATTAAAATAGTGCTTTACTATATTAACATTTATCTGCTGACATTTTTATCATTGGCTTGTTTATTAGATATAAGAGACACATAGTTTATCTCTCTGAAGATTAAATTTAATAGAGTAACTGTCTAGTACAATATACTTATTTTAATTATCATGTATAATGCTTAGTTAATTTGTTGAGTGGGAAACTGAGTCTAGTTTTTGGATGATTTTTTTCTCTCTCTCTTTATAAATGTCATTGCTAAGGGAGGATCGCCTCATAGGTTCTGTAGAAGGCGGGTATGTTTCTGATTGTGTGAGAGCCTGTTCCTCTGTTAGAAGCTTTTCTACTTTTGATCTTGTCCATTTAAGTTTTATTTAAGCTGTTAACAAACGTTGCTGGCATTTTCTGACCTTGGTGCTGTGAGGCTCATGTTCTTTTCTGCTAATGTAATGCATGGCTCCATGTGTCCTGTCCTGTGCTTCACAGAGCTCCATAGCTTTCTCTGTGTCTGCTTTGGAAGGTATAAGCACTTAGGGAATTTGGTTCTCTGTGTTCATTTTGTACCAGCACTTGGGAGAGAACAGAGGTGAGACATAGTGAACACCATAAAAGGCATACCTCCTATCTGCAGTTTGTTTCTGAGAATAGTTTTTTTTTTTTTTTTCAGATTCTGTGACTGCAGACAGTTAAGTTTATTCCTTAAGCTATTTTTTCCTTATGCTTCATATATATGCACACACATATTACATATATACATACCATTTACCTTTTGGACAAGGGTGGAGAGAGCAGAGCTGAAGCATAGTAACAAGTTGAGCTCTACTTTGGTCTGTTTTCTTAAAGTACTTGAGATTGAACCCAGGATCCTGTATACACTAGACAAGTACCTTCCCACTGAGCTGTGTCCCCAGCGCCCAGCCCCCAGTTCTTTGTTTCATACACCACTAAACTGCATTTGCTTTTCAGCCACTCTTTCCTTTTCAACAGCTACCACCAAAGGCTCACCTAAACAGTCACTTAGTGAACTAAAACCAAACACAGCCAAAGATTAGAACTGTAGAGAAGAGGGTCACAGTGGAGGTGGAGGTGTCTGTTTACCATGCTTTAGACCAGAATAGTTTTGTCTTTGCCTTTTCCCATCTTTAATCTGATTGGTTGATGAACTGAGCACACTGGAGATGAGGCGATGTGAAGTGTTGGTGGCTTTGCTGTGTGCAACAGACCTTTGCAGCCTTTTCATGGGAAAATACTAAAATCATTTTGGAGTGGGTTTAGATAAAATTTGTGGGGTTTGTTTTGTTTTTGTTTTTTGAGATGATATCTAATTTGTAGCCCAGGCTAACATGGATGACTATGTAGTTCAGGCTAGCCCTAATATCATGATCATATTGCTTCAGCCTTGCCAATGCTGGGATTACAATGCCCAGGTAAAAGTTGTGTGTATGTGTGTAATTCTTTAAATTGAAATAGAACTTCATCATTTTCTACCCTTCTTTTTCTCCCCCCCCCCCAGCTCTTCCCATGTCCACCCACTCTCAAGTTGATAGC
>NW_026594412.1:0-6898 GCF_907164565.1 Psammomys obesus
GCGGAAGCCGTGGGCTGTGTGTTTTTTACCCATTTTTTGGTTTGTTTAGTTTTTCTGACACAGGTTTCTCTGTGTAGCCTTGGCTGTCCAGGCCTGGAACTCACAGTGAATTGCCTGCCTCTTCCTCCCCAGCATGCCTCTGCCTCCCAAGTGCTGGGATTAAAGGCATTTGACACCACATCTAGCTTTATGCACTGTTTTTAAATGCCTTTCATTAGTAAACAAACAAACCAAAACAAAAAACCCACTTGAAGGTTTTTAACCAGTATTAGAGACTGTCAGATGAACTATTTATGCTTTTAAAGTGTGTTTCATTACTTACAGCTAAATAGAAGTTGCCTTTTCATAGCTGTAAATCAGTATTTTTAGGACCAATTAATGAATGATGAGGTGCACAACAGATCTTATATGAAAGAGGTTTATTAGATGGAGATCAAGAGAGAGAGAAAGAAGGAGAGAGGGAACATGATAGGGGGGAAAAAAGAGGCACCATGACAGAGAGAGGGGAGAGGGCAAGAAAGGCCAAGAGAGGGACAGCATGTCGGGTTGGTCCCTTTAAGGAGCAAGGTAAGCTCCTTAAAGGCCACCTTGCCAGGGACACATGATAACATCATAGGTTGCTAGGCAACCCAGAAGCAGGTGCCTAAATACTAACAAGTATTAAAAAGTCTTTCAGCTTGACTGTGTTAATGCTCTTTTAAGCATTTCCTTAGGGATGTGTTGAACTTGTGCTGTGTAAGGTAGTATTAGCCAATTATTTTAGGATACTAATGGTTATATAAGATGCCAACTTTTAAAAGTTCTTTGCTAGACTTTTTATATTTGAAATATGTTAATTTCCTTTGATAGCTTGTTGCACAACACTTGTAACCACCTTTGTGGAAGAAAGTGTATTGTAAGATTGTAGGTTGAAGATGCTCCCTTTGAAAGAAGTTTATTATTAATGTTTGATTATTTAGAATTAATTTCTATTCTTGAAAGTTGCTGATTCTTTACTCAAAGTAGCCTTGTCATTGTGTAAAGTAGCCTTGTCATTGTGTCCTGCTGTTGGTCCACAGGAAGTAGACTGTTTTCCTAGAGGTGAAAATCATTAATACTCTGCTGATAGTTACCTCAGTATATACCAAATCATATACTGGGTCGTCCTTTTTATATGTAAAAGAAAATACTTTTTAAAAAGAAAATTGAGGTACTTGGTTCTTTGTGATGTTTTATTTTATTTTTGTCTTTGTCTTTTTTTTTTTCTTTTTGGACCTGGAACTTACTGTGTGGGGCAGGCTGGCCTCAAACTCTTTCTTGGCAGCCCTCCTGCCTGGCCCTTCTCTAAGTACTGGGATAATAGGCATGTGCTATCTTTCCTAGCTAATTGTGACAAATTGGGGAACTTCTTTATTTGGCCAATGCCTTTCTTATCTTGATTATATAATAATAACCTGTGAAAGATTGCTGTTTTTATGTGCTTGTACATTTATTTTAAAAGTAGTTTTTACGCTTTAATCAAACTGCTTAAGTATCAAGTATTTCAAGCTGTAAAACTAACTAGAAAAATACACAGAAGAAAAATTCCAGTTTTATATATATTACTTTAAATTTCTTAGACTAAGCAGTAAGATCAAGCATTGTAATTCTTTGTTTTAATTTAATTTTATTTATGTATTTATTTGTTACAATTTATTTACTTTGTATCCCCACTTCAGTCCCCTCCCTCTTTTCCTCCCAGTCCTACCCTCCCTCTCCCCTATTCCCCTATGCCCTTCCCCAGTCTGATAGGGGAGGTCCTCCTCCCCTTCTCTCTGACCCTAGCTTATCAGGTCTCATCAAGGTTGGCTGCATTGTCTTCCTCAGTGATCTGGTAAGGCTTCCCAGGGGGAGGTGATTAAATAGCCATCCCCTGAGTTCATGTCAGAGACAGCCCCTGTAACCCTTACTAGGGAACCCACTTGGAAACTGAGCAGCCAATGGGCTTCCTTTGAACAGGGGGTCTAGGTCCTCTCCATGCATGGTCCTTACTTAGTTGGAGTGTTGGTCTTTGCATGGCCCCCTGTGCCCAGGTTTTTTGGCTCTGTTGTTCTCTTTGTGGAGTTCCTGTCCCCTCCAGGTGTTTCTATTTCCCTCTTCTTACATAAGGATTCCTGCACTCTGCCCAAAGTTTTGGCTATGAATCTCAGTATCTCCTTTGATAACCTGCTGGGTAGAGTCTTTCAGAGGCCCTCTGTGGAGGGCTCCTGTCCTGTTCCTTGTCTTCTCTGATGTCTATCCTATTTACCCTTCTGAATGAGGATTAAGCATCTTCCCTAGGCTTTTCCTTGTCCTTTAGCTTCTTTAGGACTATAAATTTTAGCATGTTTATCCTATATTACATGTCTAATATCCACTTATAAGTGAGTATTACCATGTGTGTCTTTCTGCTTCTGGGATATTACCTCACTCAGGATGATCTCTAGTGCCCACCATTTGCCTGCAATTTTAAGATTTTCTTGTTTTTAATAGCTGAGTTATATTCCATTGTGTAAATACACCACACTTTCTGTATTCATTCCTCCATCGAGTGACATCTAGGTTGTTTCCAGATTCTGGCTACTACAAATATAGCTGCTATGAACTTGGTTGAGCAAATGTCCTTATTGAAAGGTGGGGCATCTTTTAAAAGCGGCAAGGGAAAAAGGCCAAGTAACATATAAAGGCAAACCTATTAGAATCACAGCAGACTTCTCAACAGAGACTATGAAAGCCCGAAGGGCCTGGATGGGTATCATGCAGAAGCTTAGAGGTCACAGATACCAACCCAGACTACTGTATCCAGCATTGTAATTCTTACACGATGCGGCAGCATTTGTAAGTGGCGGTATCTACATAGCCGTGCTCAGTAAGGATTGCGATAAATGACATCCTGTAACTCTTCTCAAGGTCAGTCCGAGTCTTTGATGATAAAGCTGAGGGTTGAGAGAAAGGCCTTAAAGGGGCCAGCAAGGTGGTACTGGGTAAAGGTGGCCTCTGCTGAGCCTGAGGACCACCTACACAGGGGAAGAAAAAAAACTCCCTCAAATTGTCTTCTGATCATCTCCTGTGCCCCTTGACACAAGCACACAAAATAAATGAAATGTTATTGTTTTAATTTTATTTTTTATTAAAAGGTCATTAAAAAAAAAACTAGATTGAATTTAGAAATGGAGAAGCAGGTTAGGAAGTGGCTTCAGGTGCTGCTCTCAGGCTTCTTGACCACTTTTTCTTTTTTGGAAGCAAATACCAGGGGTGTAATTTGTTATCTGCCTCTTCATTTTTGTGCATGCCAGGATTGACTGAACTTTGATAGTCTCAGCATCTAGCTCTTTTACTGTCCTTGAGGATGGGAAGATAAAATATAGTAGTTTATCACTGACCAATTTTTGCACAGGTAGGCATCTGAAAACTAAGCATGAGGAAGTTAGAAAACACAGGAACCACTACTACGTCCTTATATTTCTGGCTTCTCTTACTTAGATGATAAAAGAATGTTTTCTTTACCTTCTGATTTTGTTGTAGCTGTTCTCCTTCAAGAAGGCATACTGACTCCTTCCTCAGTGCATATAATGATGCATGTTTTCTGTTCCCTATGGAGCTGTTCAGGTAGACCAGTAGGTCATCCCTGTGCCTTGTATCCTACTTGCTTACCTGGGCAGATCAATCCTTTTACTTTCTAGGGTTTTCCCTTCATTTTGTTAATCCTCTCTTAGCTGCCACTACCATTTTATAATGCCTCCCCAACACCCTTTTCTTTTTAAACAACTTATTGTTATGCAGACCAGACTGGCATTGAATTTAAGAATCCAAATCCTCTTCCTTCTGAGTGCTAGGATTATAGGCATGTGCCACTGCTCCCAGCCTAGCATTTATTGGTATTTTTGATATATATATTTGAATAGTTTCTTCTTCTTTTAGGTAAAATTTGGTAATACAACCTTTAAGACAGATGTGTATCTCAAGTCACTCAATCCTCAGTGGAACTCGGAGTGGTTTAAGTTTGAGGTAAGCTGTTGACTATCTTTGTTTTTTGCATGTTAACTCCTTTTCCTGGGAATGATAAAGATCACTTTCTCCTTTAAGCATGTTAGTTTTTATACCTGAAAAGTGTTTCCTCTTCTGTTTATTGGGAGTATTGAGCTTTTGAAACATTACATCACAGTTAAAATATATGCTAATACAGATGAAAAATGGGTGTCCTCCATAGGCATTAATTACGTTCTTGTTTCTTTGGGTTCTAGCATATACCAGATCTGAAAAACAATGCACAGACTTAGAAACAAAAGTCTTGCCCTTTCTACTACTTTGTAGCTATATGTAGCTGAGGTTCATCCTCCTGTCTCTATGTCCCAGGTGCTAGGATTATAGGCTTCTGACATGCCTGGTTTTAACAACGCTGTTGTGTTTTTTATTTTGAGGCCAAGTCTTGCAATATTATCCATGCTGGCCTTGAACTGAGAGCCTTCTGCCTCAGCCTGCCATGTAGCTGGTGCATTCCATCCTGCTCAGCTTCATTTTAGGTACACCTCAATAACACTAAGTACATTTACAGTGTTTTGCAAACATTTACTATTTCTAAAACTTTATTACCCCAAACAGAAACTGTATTCTTTGAGCTGTAATTTTCATTCTTTTTTTTAATTTTTAATTTTTTTATTTCTCGACCCTGGCAACTTCTGATGTTTCCTGTTTCTTTGAATTTGCTAATGCTATAATTCATCATGAAGTTGAGGATGACCTTGAACTTCTGGTTCTGCTTGTATCTCCAGAGTTCTGGAATTACAGATTTCCTTCCTTCCTTCCTTTGCCTATTTATTCATCTATCTGTCTACGTACATACATATGTATGTATGTATGTATTATATATGTATGAATCTATGTGTAAGGTGATTTGTCTGCCTATGTGTACCATGATATATACATGGTACCCAAGGAGGCTTGGAGAGTTAAATCTGTGTCCTTGGAAGGGTAGCCAGTGCTTTTAATCACTGAGCCTTCTCTGTAGCCTCTGGCATTTATTTTTAAATTTAATTATTTATCTTTTTGTTGTTGAATTATAGAAGTTCTTTATGTACACATATATATTTACATATATATTTGTATATATGTATATTTGTTTTAGGGATTGAGCTTAGGGCTTTTTATATTTTATATATTTTTAATATTCATTCCTATCATATACCACTTGCAGATCTTCTATTCAATAGGTTTTACTTTCTTGAATTTTGCTTGTTTATTTGTTTGTTTGTTTGGAGATAGGGTTTCTCTGTGTAGTCCTGTCTGTCTTGGAAATCACTCTGTAGACCAGGGTGGCCTCAAACTCAGAGATCTGCTTGCCTCTGCCTTCTGAGTGCTGGGATTAATAGCATCACCACTGCCTGGTTTCTTGATACTTTAATTGATGTATTTTTTTTTTATGAAGTTCAATACATATAGATTCATGTTGCTGTTTATGCTTTTAGTATCACAGATTTACTCCCTGTGTTTTCTTCTAAGAATTTCATGGTTTAATTCTTATCTATAGGTCATTAATTAGTTTTGAATTATCTTCTTTAATGGTTTGAGGTAAGAGGCTAGCTAATGTCTTTCTTGTGTGTGTAGAAATTCAGGTGTTTAGCTCCCATTTGTTTAGAGCCTTAGTTCTCCATTAAAGAGCCTTAGTACTCTTTACAAGTCAACCATGTGCTGGAGAGATGGATGGCTCAGTCGTTAAGCCTACTGGCTTCTTTTCCAGAGGACCACTGGGTACCTGGCTTTCATGTGGGCAGCTCACAACTGCCTAGAGAGCTCCTGAGGATCCAGTGCTGTTTTCTGGCCTCCATGGGCACTTGTAGTCACATTTGCATGTACACACACACACACACACAGCACACAGACACACACTTAACGTACAAAATATTTTTTTTTAGATTTATTTATTTATCTACTTATTTATTTATACAGTATTCTGACTGCATGTGTCCCTACAGGCCAGAAGAGGGCACCAGATCACAGTAGAGATGGTTATGTGCGACCATGTGGTTGTTGGGAATTGAGCTCAGGACCCTTGGAAGAACATCTAGTGCTCTTAGCCTCTGAGCCATCTCTCCAGCCCCACACAAAACCTTTTTAAAGAGTCAACAGATGAGGCTATATGTGAGATCCACACCAGGACTAGGGATTAATTCTCATTGGCTGTGGTTGGGGTGGGTTTTGGACGTAGATGAAAGTCTGTGGGGATGTTCGGCTGACAAAGGGTGAATGAAGGAGGGCAGGAGTTGAGAGTGGGGTATGAGGTTTGGTAGAGAAGAGCCTGGCTCTGACATTGGTTGGCAGTGCTCATGTCCAAGAAGACCGGGCTCTTTGCCCAGACTGGGAGGGTGCGTCTCATCTCCCCATCCAGCTCTGTTTTCTGCCTTCTCCAGTATCCATCTGCACTTTGTCTTCTGTCCAGTAGTAATTCTTTCTAGACATCATGAGGTGTTGGATGGCTGTCTGGAGCACTTTTCACTCACCTGGCTTCAGTACCTTTCCTTGTCTGCAGAGAGAGAATGCACAAAACTTTTTTTTTGTATTTTTGACTCTAAAGCCAGAACCATGTGGCTAAAGCTACCAAGTTCTTGCTGGGCCTGGAACATGGCCCCCTTGAACAGTTACGGTTTCATCAGTTTCTGGGATAGCCAGGGCTATACAAAGAAACCATGCCTCAATAAACAAAACAAAAAAAGTTGCTGCTATGCTTGGGCCCCAGCTCATATCCAATAAGATATTCACTTGTGACATAGACATAGTGGACAGTGGCTACCATTACTGATCATCTCCATGTGGGATGTGCCTGTGTTTCCTAAAACAAAACAAAACAAAACCAAAACAAAACAAAACAAAACAACACCACGTCTGAGTAGCTTGGCTGTATCTG
>NW_026594413.1:0-7739 GCF_907164565.1 Psammomys obesus
GTTTTTCGAGACAGGGTTTCTTTATGTAGCTTTGGCTGACCTGGACTGACTTTGTAGACCAGGCTGGAGAAATGTAGTCGTTAGTGAGCCATATTGCTATGCAGATGAAGTATCTAAACATTTAAAATATTACTGAGAGGTCAGGCTTGTTGGCATGTGTCTTTAATCCCACCCTTGGGGAAGCTGAGGCAGATAGATCTTTGTGAATTAGAGGTCAGCCTGGTCTACCTATTGAGTTCTAGGACAGTCAGGGTTTCAAAAAAAAGACTTTACTTCAAAAATGTTTTACACACACACACATTCATACACATGTGCACTCACACACACTCATACTCAGACACACACTCACACACACATACACACCCATTCGCACACTCATACACTCACAATCAAATGCATACATTCACACATTCAGACACAGACACATACACATACTCATACACTCACACACAGTCACAAACATGCACACCCTCACACATACACATACTCATGCACATATGTATTTCTGAGAAAGCTTATACTTTTCCTGTTCTGGAATTGCCTTCAAGGCCTTGTGGTAAGCTGATTTCTAGTGGTTGGCCCTAGTTAGGACACTTGCTAATCTCTCTACCTCTGTCCTTATGGATAACCCTAGGATTCCCTTATGGTTTGGGAATGTATAGCTTTGTGATGCTTAAGATTTCAAAGGTTTAAGATTTAATTTCAGGGTGTGCTTTTAGGTGGATGATGAAGATTTACAAGATGAACCACTGCAGATCACAGTTCTTGACCACGATACATACAGTGCAAATGATGCTATTGGCAAGGTGTACATTGACATCGACCCTTTACTGTACAGTGAAGCTGCCACCGTCATCTCAGGATGGTTCCCAATTTATGACACCATACATGGTAAGGAGCAGTGGCGGAAGAAAATGAAATGCAGCCTTGATCTTCTCTGTTTTTCTCAAGGACGTTTGTACTATGCTGTGCTATTTAAAATAATAGCTCTAAAAGACACCTTGAAATAAGACAAGGAGCCAAGTGTTGCTGAAAGAATCACCATCTCTCTGAATGGTTGAAATGCCTGCTGACTCCATGCGACAAAGGAAAGGTGTTATTTAAAAGCTGTCTTGGGGAGTAGGTTTTGGCTCTGGTGAAGCATTTTCTCGCCAACTTTATACTCTGGGATGGTTTCTGTCACAGATAGAATAGCAAGTCACAGGTATTTTTGGTCACAGGGCCCCTACAATCTAAAAATTGTTTTTTTTTCTATTACAAAAGAAAGAAAAAAAAGGAAAATACAGAATAACATATAGGTATTTTATATTTTTAAAATATGTTTTTTTAACTGATTAATACTGGTGTTTCTTTTCTAAAAAGTGCCTCAAGCCTCTTTTTAGTTTAAAGCGGAGTCTTAGCCTTATACATGCCTTTAGTTCCAGTACTTGTGGGGCTAAGTAGTCCAAGAAGTGCTGTTGTGAGTTTTGTGAGTTAAGAGCTATTTTCTCTACAGTGCTCATGCCGTTTGCAGCTTTTCTTCAGTGTCTCGCAGTGCGTAATGTTTTAGAGGAGCGTCTACAGCATGTGGTAGAGCACAGGTCAGACTCCTTGATAGGACATTGGAGAGATTGGCAGAAATGTCATAGTGTTGGCCTTTGTTTTGGAAAATAACTTTTTATTAAAAAGTTCGTGTTTATTTATTATGAGTAAATAAAACAATGAATTTTTAAAAAATTGGCAACCTTAATTATTGTGGTACATATTGATAGATAATGACCTTTATAAAATTTTCTTGAAGTTCTCAATTATTTTCAGATTGTAGGGGTCCTGTGACCAAAAAAATCTGAGACTTGCTATTCTAACCGTAGAGCTGCCTTTGAGGGTTTGTCCCTGCTCAGGATTGACACATATGTCCCCAGCCTTTCTTCTGCCTTGGTTGTTTTTCTGACCTGGCAGTTCCACTGATGGATTAATGGCAATAAAGAAGTGAGATGATTGTAATAAAGCAAGATGCTTGCTGAGGGATGTGGGTAAATTCATTGTCACTTTATCTATATCCTGTTACTTACAAACATTCAAAATGATAAAACAAATTGAGAAATAGAGTTTTAAAATAGATTAGATCCTATCATAGGTTCTCTTTTATAGTCAAAAGAAAATGAAGAAGTTTTCAGAAAATAGTGAAACAGGTAGACCAATGTGACATACTATAAGTTGCATTCATCTCAAAGTTGTTGAAATAAAGGAATTTTAATGTGTAATATCATTGGAAAATTTGGTAGGTATGATAAGATGCTTATGTTTACATAGTTCCATTTCTGGATTATAACTGATTCCCTCTCCTCCCCTCACCCTCTGTTTTCTGCAGTGTACGTATTATATATTTCCTTTATAGTCAGGAAGGAAATACAATCAAATGCTATGCTGCAGAGTGTAAAGAGATGGTTTAGTAGGCAAAGTGCTTGCTGTGTAAGCATGAGGACTTGAGTTTGGTCCTCAGACACTACATGAAGCAGTGTGCACAAGCACTGAGGGGATAAACAGGAGAACCCTGGATCTGGCAGGTATTCGAGCCAAATCAGTGAGCTCAAGTGAGATCCTGGGTCTCAAAGAGAGAAGTGGGTGGGGAGGTGGCTCAGTCCTCATTGCTGAACAAGAGCAAGAGCATGTTTTTGATTCCCTGGCACCATGGAAAAACATGGCAGCGTCTACAATCCTAGAATTGGAGAGGTAGACCCAGTAAATCCCGGAGCTTACTGACCAGTCAGTGATGTTACAGAACTAGGTATGAGCCTGGATGAAAAGCAATAAATAGCTATATGCATGGGATAATTTCAACATTCCTCCCCCGCCAACCTTTTTTTTTTTTTTTTTTTTGGAGACAGAGTTTCTCTGTGTAGTCCTAGTTGTCCTGGAACTCGCTCTGTAGACCAGGCTGACTTTGAACTCAGAGATTTGCCTACCTCTTCCTCTCAAGTGTGCCACCACCCAGCTAGTTTCCCAGCATTTAACATTAAAGCTTGTTTGTGATTGGCTTTATATGAGCTGTGTTCGAAATATCTCTTCTTGTTTCAGTAAATTAGTAAAGGCTTTTCTTTATTTTGTTTGTTTGTTTGTTTGTGACAGAGTGTAGCCATGCTGTCCTGGACTTGATTTGTAGACCAGGCTGGCTTTGAACCCACAGAGATCTGCCTGCCTCTTCCTCTCCGAGTGCTGGGATTAAAGGATTGGGCCACCACACCCGGCTAGCAAAGGCTTTTCTTAAAAGGCCTCCCTCCATCAGTGAGTTGGTAAGAGGTGAAGACACTAAGGCAGAGGTGTTTAGCAGGTGTTTAACAGTAAGGGCAAGGCCATTCCTTTTTATTGCAGCACGCTCTGAAAGCCACCTGGATAAGCTTTCTCATGTTATGTGGATTAGGGGTATATTCTTGCTGTCATAGAGAACTGGCTTTTGATTCTTGCCCTTTCACTTAGTTACCTACACTGTAACTTAGTTAACTTTAATTAAATACTAATTTCTACTGTAAAATGAGGATGGTGCTACATTACTAGGTTGATGTGAGCACAGTGAGCATGTAGTGGGGCGTCTCCTAGGGCTCAGCAATCTTTCCAGCACTGCGCTCATCCATTAGAGTGGGCCTTCTTTCAGGCAGGCTTGGCTCACGTGGACAAGCTGTCAGGTAAGAGTGGGCACAGTGCTGCTCTCAGGCTGTCTCAGGCTCAGCTTTGGTGGACCAAGGGACCTACTGCAGGGAGACTTTCTAGGAAGCAAGCCTGAAGATCAGGAAGTGCATCTGTCTGCATCAACTTAGAAACTTGATTTTCTTTTTAAATTGTAGGTATCCGTGGAGAAATCAATGTTGTTGTCAAAGTAGACCTTTTCAATGATTTAAACAGATTTAGACAGTCATCATGTGGAGTTAAATTCTTTTGCAGTAAGTAAACACATTGTCTTGTTTAACAAGAAAATTTAATAGCTTTAAATATGGAAAACTAATACTTAGAAAGATTAATGGAAAAAGTGTTAGAGTTAGTTTTAATATGAGAAAGAAAAATGTTAAATTTCTAGATAAAGTCACTGCAGCTCTGTGACCATTTATTTTGTTGTAGAGTAAATGGCATCTTAAGTTTTACAAGTTTTTGGAAATTTTTGTTAGAAAAATACTGAGGCATTTTGCTGTAGTGTTGAATGCTGAATGAGGGGAGCAGAACTGTGGCACAGTTTGCAGCCTCAGTGGCGTGTGTCCACAGCACACAGCCTGTACCCGTGAGGCCCCAGGACAGTGGCGTGCATGGGTCTGCGCTGGCAGCTCCACACCTGTCAAGGGTGGAGCATCCCCAAGTAGTCATCAGCAGCATGAAAACATTTCTTGAGAGACTTGTGTGGCTGCTCCCCTTTTGAGTCTGACTAGATCCTACTTAAATCCAGTGGTGCATTTATTTCAGTGAGTCTCAGATGGATACTAGCACTGTGACTATGGTACTGTGGATGCTTTTAGGAGCTGCAGGGCTGTGGGACGCCTCAGCATGTTCAGAAAGGGGCAGCAGTGTGAGACGAAATGACGTTCAGCCGGAAAACTTTCATTGTGTTTTTATAAACTTTAATTTGTTTTTAACTGGTACAGATTCATATGGTACTATGTAATATTTTGATTTTCTGTTTAATACCTAGAGGTATTCTCTGCATCATGAAAGTACAGTTTATATTTGCTATTCTTATGTGAGAAAAGTGAAAGCCTGCATGACAAGAAATTATTTTTAGGATAAAACATCTAAAAGGTTCTTAGAGAGCTGTTACAATTGTGTTGAGGTTGTATAGTAGATATTCTTGAATTATATATTTAAAACATAAAAACTAGATGGATGGATAGTTTTTTCTTCTTTTGTTTAGATATATATTTTATAAAAATTGAAGTTTGGCTTTGTGATTATTAAAGGATAATAAGTACTTTGTTTTAACAGCAACATCTATTCCAAAGTGCTACAGAGCTGTGGTAATCCATGGATTTGTAGAAGAACTTGTGGTCAATGAAGACCCCGAATATCAGTGGATTGATCGAATCCGCACACCAAGGGCGTCAAATGAAGCCAGACAGAGGCTGATTTCTTTAATGTCAGGTATATTCTATTTATTGTTGATTGACTTTCTTTTCATTTGTCTTCTACAGGGCACATGAGCTTTCGCAGCAAAGGCTGCTATTTTAAATGCTGATTTCCTTACCCTAGAGCATGCCATCAAACAACTGAACACTTCTAACAAGTGGAGATATGAATTAGATGTATGAGTTCACGCCTGTGTGTTTAAATAAGATGTGTGAATTCACTCAAGTATATGTGTGTGCATGTGAACACAGGTATGTGCATGGTTGTGGAGGACAGAGAAAAACCTCAGGTATCATATCAAGCACTGTCTACTTAAGAAAAATATTTGAGAAGGAGGTAGAGACAGCTGGATCTTTGTGAGTTCAAGGCCAGCTTGGTCTACAAAGTGAGTCCAGGATAGCCATGGCCACCCAGAGACACCCTGTTTAAAACAGGGTCTGGAACTCACTAGGCTTGTAGTTTGGTTGGCTAGTTGATCTCTAGGAATCTACCTTCTAAGCGTTTTGATAACAAATGTGAGCCACTTTTTTTTTTAAACTTGGGCTCTGGGAATTGAACTCGGGTCCTTATAATTGTAGTACAAACACTTTGCCAACTGAATTACTCCCCTAGCACTTTGAAATCTCTCTTATTAACTAAGCAGCAAAAGGACCATGTGTTAAAGTGGTATAATGTAAAGGGATGAAGTGTGTAGATTCTGGAAGGAGCTCTGAGCAGGGAACAGTCGTAGGTTTTCCCTTAGCATCCTTTGGTGTCACAACTTAGGCAGACATGTATCTTTGCTCTTCTCTGCTCACACATTACCTCTGCACAGTGCTTTCTTGAGAACTGACTACATAGCCCTTCTGACCTTCTCTGCTCTTGCCTGGCCAGTGTATAAAAGGCAGTAGATGTGGAGCTTGTTTCTGTGTTTGGGTGAGTGTGTATGTGCATGTGTGTCTGCATATGTATGCATGTGTGTGTGGGCCAGAGGTTAACATCTGTTTTTTGTTTGTTTGTTTGTTTGTTTGATCACTCTCTACTTTGTTTTTGAGGCAGGGTCTCTCAGTGAACCTGGAGCTCATTAATTGGCCAGAGTGGTTGGCCAGCAAGCCCCAGGAATTCTCCTGCCAGTACTTCCACATTGCTGGAATTACAGGGCCATGCTGTCAGAATCGAGATTTTTTTTTTTTTGTGTGTGTGTGTGTATATATATATATATATATATATATATATATATATATATATATATATGTACGTATATGTATATACACACACACAAATATATATACATATATATGTGTGCATATATATCCCTACTTGTGTGGGTACATGTACCATTGTTTGACTGTCAGAAGAAGACAACTCTCAAAAGTCATTTCTCTTCTTATAAGCTGCAGGTCTGAACTCAGGTCCTCATGCTTGCATAGCAAATACTTGAGTCATTGAATTTTCTCTCTAGTCCCTAGATTGTAGCATATCTTTCTTGCTCATCCAAGTGTCTAACACCTTGCGGAAGAGAATAAGGCGGGTATACAGTGCAGAACCCAAAACTGTTTTTGTTTTTTTGTTTCAGTAGGCACATCAATGAATGAGTGAGCCTTTATTTACCATGCTTTGACTTATGGCCAATAGTATCTTACCTTCTCAAAGTAGAGCCTGGACCAGAAAACCCTTTAAGTTCTCATCACATTCTGAGAATTCGTGATTTTTAAACTTTTTTTTGTATTGCTATTATCTTTTTTTTTGTTTATTATTTATTACAATTTGTTCATTATATCCTTTTCAAAAGTATGTAACATGCAGCTATGAAGTTAGAATTGTGTTTCTTTTTTCTGTAGGTGAATTACAGAGGAAGATTGGCTTGAAAGTACTTGAGATGAGAGGGAACGCAGTTGTTGGGTACTTGCAGTGTTTCGATCTGGAAGGCGAGTCTGGGTTAGTGGTTCGAGCCATAGGAACTGCGTGTACTCTGGATAAATTAAGTAGCCCAGCAGCATTCCTTCCTGCATGTAATTCCCCATCCAAAGAAATGAAGGAGTAAGTATGAATCAGTGAAACTGTTCTCTGGAGGTTTTTGTCTTTTACTTGCAAGTTTCATTTGTTCTCACATTTTGGTGGCAGTATTCAACATAGTTTTTACTTGTGTGATTATTCTTAAACTGTTCCAGATCCTTAGACGTCATCTATCTAAAGCACAGACTCAATATTCATGTCGTGTGTGGACTCTGCTTTCCTCTCTAGGAGACGCTTATATCCAACTATGTTTACTGTTGGCAGCTTGTCTTATACAGGGTTCTCAGCCTCCCGTGTCCATCATGTGCAGGCAGTTCATGAAAATAAAACATTGGGTCTTATTAAATAGTAATACTGGGGTCTTTGTAAGGCAAGGTGGGAAAGTTTCTCCCCACTCTTCTCCTCCCCTTTTCTCTCTTTCCTTCCTTTCTCTCTCTCTTCTCTTTTCCTGCCCCTCATTTGAGGTTGGTTCCCACTTTGTTGCCCAGGCTGACCCAAAATTCTTGGGTCAAGCTTTGCTCAACATTGTGCATGCTTAAGTAAAGCCAGGTAGTAAATATTTTAGACACTGGCAGTTTAGACTAGCTTTATTTATAAAACACACACACAGGGGAGAGAGAGAGAGAGAGAGAGAGAGAGAGAGAGAGAGAGAGAGAGAG
>NW_026594414.1:0-3940 GCF_907164565.1 Psammomys obesus
GCCGTCTGTTAAATACCCGGAAGGTTCTGTTAACCTGAAAAAAAAAAATCATTGCAAACAATGACCACATGGAAGTATGAAGAAGGCAGGCAGTAGTGCGAGAAAATTCAAGCCATTCAGCCAAAAGAACGGGGCAGAATAGTTTACAAACTTAAGGCTGTTTGACAACTCTCTACAACTGAAAAGATGTGTAGTCTAAATTTCTTCAGATTTGACAATGACCATTTCAACGACAAAGCAGGAAGAGTAAATTAAAAACTGAGCATTTTACTGATGGGTTTTGTGATGAAAAATGTTGGTTAGGTTAAGTTTTATCGTCACAAGACTTAGGCTCTGGCAAAGAAGGAAGAGCATCTAATTGCCCTCTGAACGGTGCGGATCTGCAGAGAGCGAGTCCACACGCGTGTGCTTCTCCGGGAAGCTGACCAGCACATGCATCTGTCCCCGGGGTGTCAGGCGGCCCGCATCGGCAGACTTCCAAAGCCCATCTCTCTCAGTCCCTCCTGACTGTGTACACTTGTACACAGTCTCAACCAGCTTTAAAAATAAGGCTTAAAGTAGACCACAATTAGAAAAACATCAGATCTTCTTCAGAATCTTAAAATATTTTAAGACAAAAATTTAGACGCACTTGCTTCTAGACAAATTACTTTGTCAGTGTGCATACACAGCTCACAAAAAACTGGCTTTTTGTAGTCACATAAACAGATGCTTTTAATATCCAAATATCTACTTTTAAATAAAGATCTACTTTTAAATAAAATTAAAATTTCCATATAGTACATGGAGCCTTAAAAACATTAGATTAAAAAAAAAAAAAAAAGATTGACAAGTCAGTCAGGGCTAATGTTATCTGAAAGCCTTTCACAACCCCTGCACATGGTTTCAGTAACAAAAGGGCAAATTTATGCTTGGAAAAATATTGAAGAGTTACAGGCAAACTCCTATGCTCTTAAAATAACAAACATTTTCCATATATCAAGTACTTCTGTAAGTGGAAAATATATTCCTTTATTTTAAAACTTCAAAAACTCTGTAAAATAGTTAGCAATCTGTACTGTAATGAGAAAAATAAAGTACAACTTAAATACTAGGCTAGTTTGTGTGCTGTAATGTTTCACCTCCAACAACAGCAGAGGGGATTCTAACACCCCCTACCCACCTTACCATGTGTAAAAGTAGGGTATCTAGCGACCAGGCCAGGCCCCAGAAGGTACAGATAATTTAAGAGGAGCCAGGCACAAAAAGCTCCTTTTGAGCTAAAGAGTTTTCTATCTCATGGAAACTGCCAAAAAAGTGTGTGCTTGTTAGCCCAGCCTGAGGAAAGATGAAGACAGAAACGGGAGGACGGGAGGCAACGGCCCACAGCAGAAAGGCGCAGAAACACAGGACGTGATCCTTTGGGGGACCGTGACTTGTTTGAGCAATAGGGAACCAGAGGTGTGATCTTGGCTGGCGACTTGACCACAGCTGGAGGTAACCTAAAGCCCAAGCCGCTGGGGGCGCCTGGGAGGGATTTGTCTTGGCTGGACTGTTTGAGGCAAATCCAGTCCAAATCCAGACCCTGTGACGTCAGAAGACCCACCCGAAATCCAGACCCTGTGACGTCAGAAGACCCCCCTAAGCTGGGCCACACCTCCTGGCGGCAGCGCACATGGAGGACAGGGAAGAAGGAAGCCTGTGCTCTGCCCGCCCCACTCTCCCTGGCCAGCTCCTCCGTCCTGAGCCTTCCCTTCTCTGCTGAGGCACCCCCTTTTTAGGATAGGGGCAGACAGGAAGTGAGGGAGCACGAGGTCGCCCCCTGGGCTCAGCACCGGGCAAGGCCTGCTCAGGCATCAGGCTCACGTGCTGTCCTCTGCCAGTGGGGGCTGCTCGGGCCGCAAATCTTCCCCAACACACAGGTCTCACCTGCTCCATCCGCCGGCTCTGCTCGCTAGACAGCCTAACGGAGCCACGCCTGCCCTCGCTGCACCGACGAGCCAGAGCAAGAGTGAGGCCTGGGCGCTACACACCGCCCAGGCTCAGCAGCCGTACCATGATGGAAGAACCCTACCCCAGGCCTCAGGCTACACCCGCCAACAATTCCTAAAGTAAAACTCGTGCATGCTAGAAGATAATTCGCGATAAAAAGCAAGATGAAATAAGAAGCTACAAACAACAGGCCGGAGTCAAGAGGCTGTATTAATGTCACCACGCAGTCTTTGAAAATGCGCTTAGTTCAAAAAGAAAAATGTTTACATTTGGAATAATTAATTGAAAAGTTAAAAAAAAAAAGGCAGCAAGATATTCCTGAAATTTTGGGTACTGAAAACTACAATAATCAAAATCAAGGCTCTATGGACAGGGCCAAGCACAGATTAGGATGGAAACAAGGACAAGACAGCTCACTTCCCTACTGCACACAAAAACTGGGCAAGCAAGGTCTGCGATGGAGCCAGGCCACTCCACCACACAGAACTCCGGGGCAGAAAGTGAGGGCAAGATCACAGTAATGTAGCAACACATGTTCCTGTAAAAGTTGGCACAGCTTCCATGTGAGTGTGTGTATGTACGTGTGTGTAATATCGATCCACAAGTTTACTTTACACACAAGTTGCTACACCTAGACTGCTCACTCAGTGTGGCAGAGAGAGAAGAAAAGACACAATTAATATGAGCACTGAGCGACACAGTGGCCCTGGCCTACCTTTCCTTACTTTGTGGCAAAGTTCTGCACCTGTAGAAAGCGTGTCTGCTTAGGTAAATGCATAGTGAGGGGGTAGTTACTGGAAGTTCAAATCTGTTTGGGAGGCTCCTTCTGGAAGCCGAGTGTCCACGGGGCACACTGAGCCCAGCCCCCATCTGTGTGGAAACAGATCCGGACTCTTTAAACAGATCTCCTTTGCCAGATGGCAAGGGCTTCACAGCAAGCTGGCAGGCTCTGCTCACAAGCACCCTGGAAGAGACTTTGGGGGAAAAGGCTTCCTGGTTCCACTATTCATGCGGCTGGCGTGGCTTTGACAACACGGAACTGCTGCATGATCCACCGTGAATACACATGGATACACGGGGCCCACGGCACTGGTGCCGGCCTTCCCACTCAGCCTCGCATTTTTGTATTTTAGGCAAAGTTCCTACAGTGACACACTTCCACAAACCGTGCTCCTGGCTTCTTGTAAAGTGTCAAGGTAAGCACAGAGGGCAGCTGGGAGTGAGTTCCACCATAACCCTGAAATAACCTACCATTCACTAAACTCCGGCCGTGCCCACCAGGCACGCTGTCCACTTCGGTGGTGACATGGCACTCTGAGCTGTGACCACAGGCTCTGGCTCCTTACACAAGCATTTCCATCCCTGAGAGTTCTCTCTCCTCTAATGACTCTAATCTACTGCAAATCATAGCACTAGCATCTGTTAAACCATGGTTCTCTTTTCCAACTACATCAAAGTGCATTAACACCAAGTTCATGCAAAACAAATGTACAGTAACACAGCACTTTGCACCCCACGGAAAGGCACAATACTGACAAGATCAGCTACTGCAAATGGCAGAGAACACAGTTCTCTCGGGAATAATTCCATGCAACTTTATAAAATAATTTGCAACTGTCTTAGTAATTGAAGACAGGAACACTGCAGTGCAGTGACTGACAGTGGCAGTGCTTGCAGTGCAGTGACTGACAGTGGCAGTGCTTGCAGCGCAGTGACTGACAGTGACAGTGCTTGCAGTGCAGTGACTGACAGTGGCAGTGCTTGCAGTGCAGTGACTGACAGTGGCAGTGCTTGCTCACACTGCAGTGCAGTGACTGACAGTGGCTGTGCTGTGTTCACACTGCAGCGCAGTGACTGACAGTGGCAGTGTTTGCAGTGCAGTGACTGACAGTGGCAGTGCTTGCAGCGCAGTGACTGACAGTGGCAGTGCTTGCAGTGCAGTGACTGACAGTGGCAGTGCTTGCTCACA
>NW_026594415.1:0-1178 GCF_907164565.1 Psammomys obesus
TACAGAAATTGTGGTATTTTTACACAATGGAATACTACTCAGCAATCAAAAAGGAGGAAATCATGAAATTTGCAGGCAAATGGTGGGATCTAGAAAAGATTATGCTGAGTGAAATATCCCAGAAGGAGAAAGACAAACACGGTATATGCTCACTTACATAGACCTACAAGATATGACAAACATAATGAAATCTATACACCTAAAGAAGATAATCAAGAGAGCAGACATGGGGTAAGATGATCAATCCTCATTTAGAAAGACAGATGGGATGTGCATTGAACATATGACAGGAGTCTACTGAGCACATCTGAAAGACTCTAACTAGCAGTGTTTTCAAAGCAGATAGAAAAACTCATGACCAAACCTTCGGCAGAGTACAGGGAATCATATGAAAGAAGGGGAGTTAGTATGATGGGGAAAGGATAGGAGCTCCACAAGGACCAAATATGACTGGGCACAGAGTCTTTGTTAGGCGGGGGGATCTCCTCTTACCCATAGAAGTTCTCAAGACAGCTGCCCCACTGCTGGGTTTCTCGTTATAAATTTAGTGTGCTGCTGCTGTTGTTACAGTTTTCCAGGTACAGTCCTCTTGAAGAACCTGCTGATTCCCTAGCTGTGGGGTTTTCTCCCAACAGGGAAACTCAGTCTGTTATCCTGGGGCACACAGTTCTGTCCGGGAAAGTGAGAGGAGCACCCAGCAAGACTCTGGGCCAGAGGCTGAGTGCTCTGCTCTGGGCCTAGGTTGAGTTGGTGCCTGGGGGCGCCGCTCTGGTCTGGAGGCTGGGTGCCTCACTCTGGACCAGAAGCTGTGTGTCCCTGTCTGGGATCACGGCTGCAGGCACTGTTCTGGTCCAGACACTGTGGGTGCAGCCCTCTTGAAGGACCAGGGATTCCCACAGTTTTGTCAGTCTAGCTAGGGATAACTGGTTGATTCTTGGCACAGTATCTGAGGGCTATTGTAATGGCTCTCTGGCTTTTGTAGGTCTGAGGATGCAGCTGTGTGCCCCAGTTCCCTAGCGGTACTCAATAATGGTGGCTGAGCACAGAGCTTCTTCCTCCATTAGAAAGCTAGAGCCTAGAGTCTGGGTGAATCCAGAAAGTCTTTTGGTGCTGGGTGTCCTGAGCGTTAGACCTGATGATTCCCCCGCTGGGGGTTTCCTCCTGCCAGAGACACCCAG
>NW_026594416.1:0-6120 GCF_907164565.1 Psammomys obesus
CATCATCCATCAAACTCTTCCTGTTTCATGGCTGTTTTTTTTTTTTTTAATCTGTTTGTAAAAGGTGTACTATCCTAATGTCTGTGGCTAGAATCCATTAGCTTCTGCATGCATTCTTCCATTCCTCCGTGAGACAAATGCGAGGGTCTTTGTGTTAGGAAGGCAGCTGCATCAACTGATAAGACAGTCTTAGAATAATAAAACAAGGTTGACTAGACCAATTCTACATATAGATGTCACTGTACTCATACGCATCTTTCCATAGTTAGCAGACTACTGCTTGATGTATACGAACGTATATATACCTTATATATAAGTATATATGTATATATATATGTTGCTATGTACTCAAATATGTATATGAATGAAATTTATACAGTGCCCTCAAATACCAGTAAATATGCAGGCCGGCATGGTGGAACATGCCTGTAATCCCAGCACTCAGGGAGGCAGAGGCAGGTAGATCTCTATGAGTTCAAGGCCAGCTTGGTCTACAAAGCGAGTCCAGGACAATCAGGGCTACACAAAGAAAGAAAGAGAGAAAGAGAGAGAGAGAGAGAGAGAGAGAGAGAAAGAAAGAAAGAAAGAGAAAATGCTGGTGAAGTCTAATTGATCTTGCAGAGGTCCTGAGTTCAATTCTCTGAACCCTTATGTCATTTCACACTCATCTGTAATTCTAGTTTCTCTGGCCTCTGCAGGCACTAGGCATGCAAATGGTACACATACATATTTACAGACAAAATACCTATAATAAAAACCTAAAAAACAATCAAATGCATAATGAAGTGTATATATACAATAAATTATTGTTTTATTTTGTTGATATTTCTAAATATATAAAAAGGAAATACAAACAAGATGCCAATATAGCAGAGATAGGGGTTACATCAACAGAATGATAACATAAGTTTCAATATACACTTCTCACAGAAACGTTAATTTGAAAGACATATCTATGAAAGTAACTTCAGAGAGTGAAAGAACCCAGCTGAGAGGTAAAATACAGAAATGAGAGTAGTTTATGGTAGGAATGACAGCTTCCTATAACCCATATCTCTCATCCTTCAAGCTTTTTTCGTATAGTTCAACATAAGATACTTTCATGCCATAATTTCAATCTGAGGTCTCCTCAAACATCCCTTTGAGCTTGATCTCTAGGGTGGTGTCACTGAAATAGATCTTACAAGAAGTGAAACCTAATAGGAGGTCTTAGGTCACTGAAGTGTGCCCTTGAAGGAGATACTGGGACACTAATCTCTCGCTCTTTCATTTCTTCACCAGCATGATGTAAGCAGCTTACTCTACCACGTGGTCACAGGCATGACAGGCTACCTTCGCCACAGGCACCAACACAGTAGGGCTTTGGTATAGCAGTGAAAAACTGACTTCTACACTGCCAGGTAGAGAAAGGGAAGAAAAGCAAGCATCTGACTGTGTCATGGGCCCCAGTGCCTGACTTGCTTTATAACTGGTTACAGACTGACCTCTGCAAACTTAAAGGTCAAATCAGATCTTATACACCCAGTTTCTAGATCCACTCAAAATGCTAAGATAGTTAGTTGCCACAGATCAAGGTATCATAGCAGCCCTGTGAACTCAGGAAGTAGACCTGCCTGTCACTTAATCTAGGTACCATATCTCACCACCTGAGAACACAAGCAGTGAAGTTATGCCGCCAGGAACACACCCCCAGAATCTTTAAATCAGTTAGTCTGTCGAGGGTTTTTCTTTCTTATTACACTTTGGAAGTACTAAAGGTACTTACTTTTTCAAACACACAGATATAAATGTAAGAGAGACAAAATAGAAAGGAACAAAAGCATGTAACTGAAAAATAAATTGCCGAAGAAGAAAGACACATAAACATGTGGAAGATAGAACAAAAGAAAATGTTATCAAAAATAATTTTATAAAGCAGAAATAGTAATTCCTTTCTATCAATTACTATTTTAAATGTATCATCAAAGCTATCATAAATTGAAATAAAAATAAATTCAAAACACGCAGCTTTCAATAAACTTTAAAGGTGGGATTGAAACAAAGATGCCATACAAATGGTACCCAAAAGTGAACAAGTATGGCTATACTTGTATCATACGTCATAGAGTTTATGCCTAAACTGTCATTAAACAAAAACATGGAAGGTAATTATACATAGGCACCAATTCATCAAATATTTTTTAAAAATTAAAAATATGTATATAACCAACATTGTAAAACCTAAATATGTACAGGAATGTCAATACAAATGCAGAGAGTAAAAACCAGACCCATGCAGTGACTATAAAGGCATTCATTCAGTAGCTTACCTTTTACAATATTTATTTTTATTTTATGTATGTATTTTCCTGCTTGTACATGCCCCAGGTACATGTCTTGTAGTGTGGAGGCCAGAAGAGAGTGTTGGCTCATCTGTAAGCAGAGTTAGTGCAGCTACAGATGGCTGTGAGCTGTTATGTTGGGGCTGGAAACTGAAATCAGGTCCTCCTTAGAGCAGCAAATGCTCTGCCTCCATGGGCTCCAATAGCTTACTTTTCATCAATTAGCAAGTCACCCAGAGGGGACAATCAATGACAGGAGATTGGAGCACTATATACTACAAACTTATACAACCCTGTGTACACTGTAACAGATATAACACAGGACATCCCAGCTAACAGCAGAGTTCCTTTCTACTACATGCTGTCTCCCAGGAGTGTCATATGTAGGCTAGAAAATTAATTTTCACAAACTTGACATTGAAATAATGCCATTAACTTTTCTGCCACACCACTATAAAGTAATAAAGAATAGTAAAAGAGGACATTATAGAGTTCACAAGTAAGTGAAAAACTAAACAACCTATTCCTGAACACTCAGTTGATAAAAGAGTAAAAAATAATGAGAGAAAACTTTCAAAATGGAAGATAAAACAAAATATGGAAATGTCTGAGCTACAAAATATCTCACCTAAATAGTGATGTTATAATGAAAAATATCTCCTAGAAGGAAAAATGTTGATGAAGGAACCTAACTTTAAAACCTAAGAAATGAAAAAATGGTTGACAGGGTAATTCCAAAACTAGCACACCTAATACATGTAGATATGAAAATATAAAGATACTATTAGTGGATGCAATGCAACAACCCTTTAAAAGGATAATGCACCACAAAAGAATAGATTTCTCACTGAAAAGCAAGAATTATTCCGCATAAAAAGTGCAACACATAGTATTAACATAATGATGAATAAGACAAGATGATCCTCTCAATAGACACAGAAACATTTGACAATACGCAACATTCTTCATGACAACTATCCTCAGTGAGTTTAGCGCAAAAAAAAAACCCCACATTTAATTCAATGTAATAAAAGCCAAATGTAAAAGTCTTAGTTAAGATGGATTAATGCTAAAAGCTTTTTACTTTTGTTCTTGTATCAAGAGTAAAATAAGAATTTTTTGTGCTCATCAATCCGTTTCAGTCTAGCACTGAAAATTCCAACCACAGGCACTCCTCAGTTAGAAGCAATTGGCAAGAGATGAAAGTATTTCTGTGGAAGGTGATCTAGACATACAAAAAATTAGGACTCTACCAAAAGTATATTAATATTATTCAGTGAAGTTGCAGAATAAAATTTAACATGCAAAATGTTGAGTTTCTGTATGTTAAACTAAGCAATAAATAATGACAACAGTTCATTCACAATAGTATCTCAAAAAACAAAAATTAGCAAGAAAGCTAAAGAGCTAAATAATAAAACTACAAGATATCAATAATAAAATTTAATGTAACATGCATGGTGGAACATGTCTTTAATACCAGCATTTGAAAGTCAGGCAGATCTCTGTGGTTTCAAAACCAGTCTGGCCTAAATAGCAGGTTCCAAGTAAGCCAGTGATACTGTAAAACATTGTCTATAGACAAGTAAATGAATGAATCCATAGATAGATAGATAGATAGATAGATAGATAGATAGATAGATAGATAGATAGATAGATAGATGATACAAAGATTGGATGGATGGATGGATGGATGGATGGATGGATGGATGGATGGATGGATGGATGGATCGATGGATGGATCGATGGATCAATGGATGGATTGATTGATGGATCAATGGATCGATGGATGGATGGTAGTGTATCTGTGCTGGTTAGTTTTTGTCGTCTTGACTGACACAAGCTAGAGTCATCTGGGAAGCGGGAATCTTAACTGAGAAAAGGCCTCCATCAAATTGCCCTGTGTGCATGTCTGTGGGACATTTTCTTGACTGAAGATTGGTGTGGGAGAGTCCAGCCCATTGTGGGTGGCGCTACCCTTGAGAAGGTGGTTCTTGTATAGGAAATCAGGCTCGGCAAGCCGTGGAGAGCAAGCCTGTAAGCAGCACTTCTCTGTGGTTCTGCTTCATTTCTCGCCTCCAGGTTCCTACTTGAGTTCCTGCCCTTACTTTCTTCAGTGATGGACTTTGATCTGGATGTGTGAGATGAAGTAAATCTTTTTTTTTTTCCCCCACGTTACTTTCGGTCATAGTATTCTCAAAGAAGTAGGAGTGTTAACATGCTTTTAATAGTGAGAGAAATATCTAGGTTCAACCAAATCCCCATCAAAATCCAATAGTACTTTCACAAAAATATACAACAATCCTTAAATACATATGAAACCACACTCTTCCAATCAACCAAAGGAAGAACACAACTGAAGATAGTGTGTCACCTGTGTTCAGAATATGCTATAATAATTCAGTAACTAAAATTACGTTGTGTTGATGTCAAAATGAATATAGACTAATGGAAAAGAGCAGCAATATCAGCAATAAATGCATGCATTTATGATCAATGGATTTTATACAAGGGATTCAAGAACATATATGTAAAAAGATTGTCTCTCCATAAAGCGTGATGGGAAAAAAATAAACATCCACATGCAGATGAAGGGAGCTCATGTAATATGCACAGCAACAAACAAAATCCTTAACCAATTTTAGAAAACTCAAAATAGGCTAATAGGATATCAAACAACTTTCAATACTGTAAAAAATATTTCAATAAATCAATCCCCAAATGGAAAGTTCAGTTTGACTCTGGTTTTGGCCATTTCTAGCCATGGCTCATTGGCTTGATGCTTTGGGCTTGAATAATTAGAGTACCTCAAGGCAGGAGTATCAGTCAAGGCCTTTTGACCCCATGGCAGGGAACCAAAAGGAAGAGGAAAAAACAGTGTCTCACAATCCCTCTGATAGTGGAGCCTCCTTAAGCTGAGACCATTTATTAGTGCCCAGTTTTAAAAATTTGTTTTCTTGATATTTGAGACATTCATACATGTATAAAAATGAAATATAATCACCCGACTTGCTCCAACTTCCCCCATACAACATATGCTCCTCCCAACTTCATGATTTCGCTTTTTGATAACCTACTATGTTCAGGTAGTGCCACCACTACCACCACCACTCGAACCCCTTCCCATGGCTCTAGGACCATTGTTGCTAGAAGAGGAGGTAGAAAGATGATATAACTGGACAATGACAATGGGAAGAGAGCTGTGAAATGCTGTCTTCTGGACATGACTCCTTGTTGGTTACAGCGCACATGAACTCAGGGCAACTTAGTTACCTGCACAGATCGTGTCAGCAAAATCCCTGCATAGGTTGGGGAGGCACTTTTTCAGGCCCACCCATTAACAGGCAATTGACTCTGCATAGCCATCCTTTTCTGAGGGTGTTTACACTGGTAAATTTCCTCACTTCACCCCTCTTTTATTAAATGGTTCTTAACATTTTCTTATTTCTCTTTTATTAAAAATAGATTTTTTTAAATAAAATATTTAACCAAAAATATTCTGATTTTGTTTTCTGAAGTTTTAAACATGTTCTGGTTATGGTTCCTGTTCTCCCAACTCCTCTGCGACCCTCCCCACCTCCCCGTTTATCTGAACCAACAGCCTTTCTGACTCTTGTTACAAAATGAAGAATTATCTAGAAAATAATAAATAAGATAAGCTAAAACCAAACAAATCAGAATAGGACAAAACAAACAAATAAATAAACAAAAAGAGTCCCCTGCCCCTCTCCAAAAGCAAACAACACATATAGATTCACACACACACACACACACACACACACACACACACACACACACA
>NW_026594417.1:0-3910 GCF_907164565.1 Psammomys obesus
CACACACACACACACACACACACACACACACACACACACACACATTCACACACAAGAATCCCACAAACACATAAAACCAGAAGCCATTATACATCTGCAAAAGACCTGTAAGGTTTTTAAAAGTGCCCTGACTTATGTTATTAACCTACAGAGATGCCTTTGATTTGATTTTGTGTTGTTCATCGACTGCTGAAAACGGGGCTTGCCCTGAAGAGTGGTTCGTTTCCCCAGTGAGATTTTACTAGAGAGAAATAATTTTTCATTTGCCAGTGGTTATCAATTGGAGATGGCTTCTGGAAAAGAGATGGCAACTTCTGTTCACTTCTTCTCTTGGGACTGGGAGCCATCTGTGCTGGACCCATGCAGTCTCTGTGCATGCTGCCACAGTCTCTGTGAGTTCATATGTCCATCAATCCTGCTGGGGTTAGGGAGCCTTTCTCCTGACTTCCTCTATCCCATCTGGCTCTTAGAATATTTCTTCCTCCTCTTTCATGAGGTTCCCTGAGTCCTGAGGGAAGCAATTTAATTGAAGTATATCTTACTTAACTGCGTGGTCTAAGGCCTCTCGCTCTCTGGACGTTGTCAGGCTGCCGGTCTTGGTATTTGTTTCCATGTACTGAAGAAGGAAGCTTCTCTGGTGATAGCTGATCTATGAGTATAGATGAATGTCATTAGGAATCATGTTATTATGTTTCTTTAGCAGAACAATAGTATTTTACCATAGATTTTATCCTAGGTACATGATCTACCTAGTGCCAGGTCCTTGGCCACCCTAGTGGTGCCAGAGATAGATTCTATCTCATGGAGTAGGCTTTAAGTCAAATCAGATATGTGTTGGTTACTCCCATAAGCTTTGTGCCACTATGGTACTAGTGAATATTACAGGAGGTTACCATTATAGATTAAAATGTTTGTAGTTGGGTTGGTGTTTATATTTCTTTTTGGTGGTTTGCAGAGTACCAGTATCATGAACACTAGTCATAAGGTTTGAGGGCTCTAAGTAAGTACCAGCTTGACTTCTCCATTTTTAATGAGTTACTTATGTAACAGTTTTCTTCATCAATGAGGCCTGTCATTTGTGGAGAGCAACTAACAGCCTGGGAAATAGACTGTTTAATTTTATTTTTTTATTTTGTGAGTTTCCATGGGGCTCTTTGGTCAACAACTCAATTAGAAGCAACCCATTTCCAATATTAGAAGCTTTGTTTAATGATGAGATGTCCAGTGGGGCTCCATCTCCCCAATTCTTTGGCAATTTCATTTAGATTGCCTTTAGGCATGTATTTATTTTAGGAAGCTTTTGCTGTATTAGGTTTCCATATGACCCATCAAATGGCTGTTAGTTTTAGCTCTCCCAGACATAAATCCGCACACCTATAGACCCAGTGATGGAAGTCTAGGTTGCTTCCAATTTCAGGCTACTGTAAATAGAGCGATGATGAAGATGGTTTAGCAAGTCACTCAGTAGTAGGATGAAACATCCTTTGGGTTTATGCCCAAAAGTGGTAAAGCTGGATCTTGGGGTACATCTATTCTCAACTTCCTGAGGAATTGCAACACTGATTTCCATAGTGGCTGTACAAGTTTGCACTCCCACCAGGAATAGATGAGTATTTCCTGTATTCTATATCCTCACCACCATGAGTAGGCATTTATCTTATTTATCTTGGCCATTCTGACTTGTATAACATGAAATATCAAAATAATTTTGATTTGCATTTCCCTGATGGCTAAGTAGGTAGACCATTTCTTTAAGTGCTTCTCAAACATTTGGGTTTCTTCTTTTGAAAATATTTTCTTTATATTTGTACCCCATTTTTAATTGGATTTTTTCTTTCTTTCTTTCTTTCTTTCTTTCTTTCTTTCTTTCTTTCTTTCTTTCTTTCTTTCTTTTTTCTTTGAGTCAGGGTTTCTCTGTGTAGCCTTGGCTATCCTGTACTCGCTTTGTAGACCAGGCTGCCCTCAACCTCATAGATGAGCCTGCTTCTGCCTCCCTGAGTGATGGGTTTATAGGTGTGCACCATCACACTTGGCTGGATTATTTTCTTTATGTCAAGTTTTCTGAGTTATTTATATACTTTAGATATTAGCCTTCTATCAGATAAGCAGTTGACAAAAAGTTTTTTTTTTTTACATAGACTGTCAATTTGTCCAATTGATGGTGTCTTTTGCCATACATAAACTTTCAGTTTTGTGAGGTCCCATTTATTAGTGTTCTCAGTGCCTGTTCTGAGTCCTGTTCAGAACATCTTTTCCTGTGTCAATGAGTTCAAGACTATTCCCTGTTTTTTCTTCTATCAGATTCATTGTTTCTAGCCTTATATTGAAGTCTTTGATCCATTTGGAATTGAGTTTTATGGAGGATGATATTTGCATTCTTCTATATGGAGCCAACCATTTGAACAGCACCATTTTTTAAAGATGTCTTTTTTTCTTCCAATGTGTATTTCTGGATTCTTTACCAAAAACCATATGTCAATAGGTATATGAATTTTTATCTGGCTCTTCAATTTTATTCCATGAATGGATATGTCTGTTTTGTGACAATATTTTATTGTTTTTATTATTATAGTCCTGGGGAATAATGATAACTTCTTCAGAGTCTTTTTTTTTAATTTTAGGATTTATTTTTGCTATACTGTGTTTTGTTTGTTTATTTCTTTATTTGTTTCAATATGAAGCTTAAAATTGTTCTTTTAAGACCTGTGAAGAATTGAGGATTGCATTGAATTGTATTTTGGTAAGATGGTGGTTTTTACTATGTTAATCCTATTGATTAATGAGCACAAGAGCCTTCATTTTCTGATATCTTCTTCAATTTCTTTCTACAGTATCTTAAAGTTTTATCATACAATTCTTTCAATTGTTTTGTTAGGTTTATCCCACAACTGTTTTAAGATAGAGTGAAAGATATTATTCCTTGATTTCTTTCTTGGTCCATTTGTTAATTTGTCTATAGAAAGGCTACTGATTTTCATTAAATTTGTATGTTGCTATTTCACTGAAAGTGTTTATCAACTGTAGACATTTTCTGGTGGAATTTTTAGGTTGCTTAACTATATAATCACATCATCTGCAAATAAAGACATGTTGATTTCCTCCTTTCCAAACTTTTTATTACTTTTCTTATTGCTATAAGACTTCAACTATAGTGAATAGATCTATAGAGAGTAGACAACCTTGTCTTGTTTCTGATTTTAGTAGAAAAGCTTTGAATTTCTCTCCATTTAGACTGATGTAGGCTATAGGCTTGTATAAATTGCTTCTATTATTCTGAGGTATATCCCTTTTACTCCTAGTTTTTTTAGTACTTTTGTCATGACAGAGGGTTAGATTTTTGTCAAAGATCTTTTCTGTGTCCAATTAAATGATTCTGTTTCTTTTATTTTCTTTCAGTTTATTTATATGGTAGATTACTTTATTGATTTTTATATGTTGCACCATCCCTACATTTCTGGCATGGAGCCTACCTGATTTTTCTGGATGATCTTTTTAATGTGTTCTTGGCTTCAGTTGAGAATTTTTATACCGGTGTTCATAAGGAAAATTGGTCTGTAATTCTCTTTCTTTGTTGGGTCTTTATTTGGTTTAAGTATCAGAGTAATTGTGGCATCATTAAAATGAATTAGGCAATGTTTCTCCTATTTCTATTTTGTGTAATAATTTGAGGACAATTGGTGTTAGTTCTTCTTTGAATTTCTACTAGAATTCTGCACTAAAACCATATGGCCCTGAGCTTTTTGTTGTTGCTGTTGGGAGAATTCTAGTTACTGTTTCTATTTTACTATAGGTTTCAGTTCTCTTTAAATTGCTTATCTAGTCTTGATTTTAGTTTGGTAGGTAGTATATATCAAAAGAATTGTTTTTTTTTTTCAACTTGGTAAAGTATAGCTTTTAGCTACTCTGCCAC
>NW_026594418.1:0-9589 GCF_907164565.1 Psammomys obesus
CAGGATACATGGAGTGCTTTGAGTATGTAGTAATTACAGAGTTGACAGCTTTTCACAGCAGTTTTTTGAGGAGATGAGGAACATGGTGTTCCTTTGTAAACAGAACACTGGGTGAAAAGTAAAAAGATAATGTGTTGGAGACAGCTTCTCTGTCTTCAGGAGAAAGCCCTAAACACTGACAGAGCCTCCTGTTTTTTTGCAGAGAAAGTACAGGCTGAGATTGATAGAGTGATTGGCCATGACAGGCAGCCAAGCACAGACGACCAAGAGTCCATGCCCTACACCAATGCTGTCATCCATGAGGTGCTGAGGATGGGCAATGTCAGCCCCTTGAACATTCCCAGGGAAGTAACCGCTGATAGCACATTGGCTGGGTACCACCTGCCGAAGGTAACTCTTCTCTCAGTCTCTGACCTCCAGTCAATCTTTGGCATTGTCTGAAGAACCCAAACCTAAAAGAAAGACATATGTCTGCCCTAAGAAATCATTTAAATTGGAGGAGAGATACTATTTAAAACAAAATGTAGCATTCGTTTAATGTCTACAGCATGGGAATAGTAAGATTGTTTGAATTTTCTCAAAGTTAACTTTATTTGTTACTGAACATCCTCATATTTTCCTATGCTGATGTGACCTCACAGGAGTAAGAATTACTTTTCTTTATGTTTGCTCATATGTGCTTTTTCAGATTTGGTTACTCTCCCATAATTGAGAACTTTCTGTCTCATAAAGGAAACCAGTCCAAAGAAAAATATTAAGTATAAGAAAAGGAGAGAAAACAGGAGATAATTGCCAAGCAAACATGTGCTGAGGATGCTTATTTATTTCAAAATGTCTGACCTTCTTTTCATAAACATTGATCTCCACTCTATACATTAGAAAGCTGAGACTCCGACTCCGTGAAATAAGTTTACACAAGGCCTCTCTACGACAATATAAAATGACATAAGCTCAAAAGGCCAGAGTGGAAGACAATGCAGCCAGTCCTGATGAGACCTGATAGACTAGGATCAGATGAAAGGGGATGAGGATCTCCCATATCCATGAACTCGGTGAGGGGCATGGGTAGAGAAGAAGGTGGGAGGGTGGGAATGGGAGGGGAAGAGGGAGGAACCTACAGGTGGGATACAAAGGTAATAACTGTAATTAATAAAAATAAAATAAAATTTTATATAAAAAGATTTGGAATCTAGAACTAAACCTATTTGGATTGTTTCTACTGCCCAGGACTAACTATATTAGACACCGGAAGATAACAACCATTCCTTTCTCCATGGATCCCTTTATTTTCCCTATGTTTGTAGGCCAAATGCACACCTTAGCTTGGGATCTACTCAAGGTTTCTGCAGAAAGTTCTTCTGACCCCATCACACTCTTTCTACCCAGGCACATCCTTTCCATCCTTTCTGTATAGTGTATATTGAACAAAATCAGACATTACTTGGCAGTGACAAAATAAAGACCCAAGGTTTCGATTCAGCATGACAAATGGGAAAGGCAGAGCAGGAAAGTCTATATGATAGTGATCAAGAAAGCAGAAGGAGAGCTTGAAACAAACTATATGCCCACCAAGTTCTTAAGTGAGGGGTGTGGTGTCACAGAGTTATGGAAAGTGTACTGCCATTAGAAAATATTCTCTGGAAATTTCCTCATGGCCTACTATCAGTGGGGTTCCGTTGTAATCTCCTAGACAATTATCAATTACAAGAAACCATAATCAAGATTAACTAGCACAAGTAGCCTCTGTGGATTTGTAGTTCTTTGTCTTAGATGCTCAGAATATGTTCTCAGGAAAACCTTCAGACTTTGGATCAGGAAAGCCTACCCCGAAGTCACACATATAACCATGCATTTAACCCCAGAGAGCAGACCACTTCAACATATGTCTTCTGACATGGACATTCAATGGCAAGAGAGGTTCTAGGCACTGACAATCCAGCCAGATAACATGCAAGTGTAGCAAAAATCTATGGATTTGAAATTACGTGAACCTAGGTCCAGAAGAGGCTGTGTAACTGCCCACTGTGCGACTGTCATGACAATGGATCCTACATCTCTTCACTGCAGAGAAAACCATGATAGAGAATAATGCGCAGTACTCACAAAAAGAGGGGTCATGCATGCAGGACTTTCTACTCTGTATATCAGATGCAATTTTTACTGCTTGCACACCTGAGGATTTTCTGTCTATAAAACATCTGAGCAAAATAAGCATGTTATTTTGCCATAATATAAGTCATGAGAATGTCCAGAAGAAAGAACTCTGGCCATTACTAGATGTAGAAAGGCTGGAATGAAAGGCAAAGCCTGGAAAAGAACATAAGTGGTTCTGAAGAAAAACATTGTAGTGCTGGGAATAAACACAAGGAAAGAAGACAACATAAGGAAAGAACAATATTCATGACAAAAGAAACAATGTTTAAAAGGGGATTGGGATGAATGGAACACTGTGCTATTAAGAAAACAAAACATATTTCATGATTTCTTTGTTTCTTATTTTAATTTTATTAATTACAGTTTATTCACTTTGTATCCCAGCTATAGCCTTCTCCTCTATTCCCTCCCAATCCCACCCTCCTTCCCACTTCTTCTCCTATGCTGCTTCACCAGTCCAATGATAGGGAGATCTTCCTCCGCTTCCATCTGACCCTAGTCTATCAGGTCTTATCAGGACTGGCTTTTTTGTCTTTCTCTGTTGACTGGTAAGGGCACTTTCCACAAAGGTATAGGTGATCAAAGAGCCAGAACATGAGTTCATGTCACAGATGATCCATGTTTCTATTACTGGGGAACCCTCTTGGAAACTGAGCTGCCATGGGCTACTTCTGTGCATGGGGTCTAGGTTATTTTCATGCATGGTCCTTGTTTGGAGTATCAGTCTCAGAAAAGACTCCTGTGCCCTCTTTTTTGGTTCTGTTGCTCTCCTTGTAGAGCTCCAGTTACCTTTGGGTCTTTCTAGGTCCCCCTTCTTTCATAAGATTCCCTACACTCTGCCCAAAGTTTGGATAAGAGTCTCAGCATATGTTTTGATGCCTTGCTGTATAGAGTGTTTCAGAGGCCCTCTGTGATAGGCTCCTGTCAAGTTCTCTGTTTTCTCCCTCTTCAGAAGTCTGTCCCATTTGCCTCTCTAAAGGAAGATTGAGAATCTTACCTACGGTCCTCCTTCTTGATTAGCTTCCATACATGTACTGATTTTAGTATGTTTTTCCTGTATTATGTGTCTAACATCCCCCTATAAGTTAGTATATACCGTGTGTGACTTTCTGTTTCTGGGATACCTCACTCAAGATGTTCTTTTCTAGATCTTACCACTTGCCTGTAATTTTCATGATTTCTTTGCATTTAATTGCTGAGTAGTATTCCAAGATATAAGACAGGAACCTACCACAGAGGGCCTCTGAAAGACTCTGCCTAGCAGGGTATCAAAACAGATGCTGAAACTCATAACCAAACTCTGGGCACAATGCAGGGAATCTTATGAAAGAAGGGGGAAATAGCAAGACCTGGAACAGACAGGATCTCCAAAAGGAGAGCAACAGAACCAAAATATTTGGGCATCGAAGACTTTTCTGAGATTGATACTCCAAACAAGGACCATTCATTGATATAACTTAGAAACCCTGCTCAGATGTAGCCCATGCCAGCTCAGTATCCAAGTGAGTACCCTAGTAAGGGGAACAGGAACTGTCTCTGACATGAACTCAGTGGCTGGCATTTTGATCACCTCCTGTGTAGGGGAAGCATCCTTGCCAGTGCTCAGAGGAGGACAATGCATCCAGTGCTGATGAGAACTGATAAGCTATGGTCAGATGGAAGAGGAGGAGGACCTCCTCTATCAGTGGACATGAAAAGGGGGCATAGAAGGAGATGAGGAATGGAGGATGGAATTGGGTGGGAATAAGAGAGGGAGATACATCTGGGATACAAAGTGAATCAACTGTAATTAATAAACATAATAAAAATTTAAAAAAGAAAACAAAACAAACTTTGGCAGCCAAGACTGTGGAGAAAACTGATACTGGAAATCGAATAATGCTTTTACACACTAAAAGTAATGGAAATATTCTACGGAGTAGATAAGGAAAATAATGGGAGGTGGCATTGTAATGTGGTAATGTGGTATTTATGGCATACTTCACTGCTAGCCGTGGAGCATATGTGGGTCTGAGAGACCAGCTGAGCAGACTGTATTACGGTGACTGTGTGAAAAATTAACTGACAGACAAAATCAGAGTCTGAGACATGTAGAGAGTGGTTCAGGTGATAGAATGGAGCAGATGAATCTTTGTGAGGTAAAGGCACGCTCCAGGGAGTCCAGGCAACATACCTGGAGCATGATGGACTGGACTTGTTTATTCTGCATGCTTAATGTGTCTCATGCCCTGCTAAGGACTGAGACCAGAAGCTCAGTACAGAGTGCTAAGAAGAGAAAAAGAGGGATAGAAGACACAACATTTTATTTTGCACACTGTCCACATTTCCACTGTAAGAAGTAGCTTGGTTGATAATTTTTCATCTCTTGCCCCATTAACTTCCCATGGATGTTCACATGTCTACGCCATATCACATGATGACTTCTTCCCAAGACCAGCTGTTTTTAATAAAGAGAAGTCTAATGGCCCTGGAATATCAGAAGGAAACACAGTCCATAATTGATCTGTACTAATGATGGAAATTTGTGGGGAGCTGAGAGGAGGAACACAAATGGGATGTTGGGAAACCCCATCCCTTGTCTGGGTCTGTTCCACACATCAAACCTTGAGTCTTCTGTCCTTTCTAGAGCACCATGGTCCTGACCAATATGACTGCTCTGCACAGGGATCCCATAGAGTGGGCCACTCCAGATACCTTCAATCCAGAGCACTTTTTGGAGAATGGACAGTTTAAGAAGAGAGAATCTTTTCTGCCATTCTCAATGGGTGAGTGATAATGAGAAGGAAATAGGTCAGAATCCTACTTCACCCCTTGCTTTCTCTTAAGCTTACAGATCTCCTCTGTAATCTGAACATCTCCATATAGCTCTAGCCAGTGCAGCTCCAAGGTGTTTGCATCCCAGTGTTCTCTGGAATTAGCACTGCTTCTCACCACTCCTCTTTCTCAAGCTCTTCCTTTGCCTCTGATGGAAATTTTGCCTTCCATTGTTTTATTTTCCACAGCTTTAGAAACAGAGACCCAACCTCCCTCTTCCTCCTCATCTTAAGAAAATATTCAGATACATGACACTTTTCGAATCCTTTATGTATAAAATTATTGTTAAGTAATGAGCACTCAAAGGTAAATATGTCTCCTTTGTAGTGAGGTGGGTAGGAGGCATGGGAGATTGGCAAGTACTCACTGCAATGGGATATCAAATGATATTTATGACTGTCCTTTGTATAACTATTACGGGTTATGACCTATAACAAAACTTCTTCTATTACAAGTAAGTAATTTTCTTTTCTGGCTTTAAGCATGCTTTTAAAGATTTAGTTTGATAAGTTGAATGTCAGTTAAAGGGAGGGTATATGGTGATGATCCACTCTCATGTTTTCTCTCCAGTCAATAATGAACAAATACTTGCAGTCTTTCTATTCTTAAACTAGTAACGAACTGTCCTGCTGTATTATAGTTCTTCGCTTTTATGCATTGTACATATAATTACAAGTAATTATGTAGATCCTTAGTTTTATGAATATATACTGTGATATATTACATGTTAAACACACACAGAAGAGCATGAAAGTAGTATGACAAAGATGAGGCAGAGCAGCTCCTTAGAGCATCTGTTCCTTTGCAGCCTTTCAAGTTGTAATTAGTGAACACTACAGAGATGTGAACATAGACCTAACTCAATGTTCTGTAGGTAGAGCTCAATGTTCACCAGATTTTTTCACACTGCAGCTTCTGTTTTCCTAACACTATCACACCAGAAGGTGACTAAACACTAAGCAGAAAACACACTGTAGAATTCTGGGATGCCCCGGTAGTGTCTGGCTGGAACTGTTTCTGTTCTTTCGGTCTCTCCCTGTGCATCCCAGTCAACTTTATTGGCATTTCACAAATCACTTTAGTAGGAAATCTGACAGAGTACAAGACATCTGTCCAGGCTTCCTGTTCAAAGAAAACTAAAAAGATTTCAATTATAACTCAAAATATTTCATTTGTCATAATTATTTTAATTTATTGAATCAGATCCTGAAAGTGGAGAAATTTGTTTCTTCTTACATCCCACATAAGTGCTTTCTGTGTTGTTTTCTTGGCCTCCATTGAAAGAAATGTTAGTATATCCTCATGGTTTTCAAAGGGGCATGATCCTCTAGGCCAAATAAAGCTTGCATCCATGCATTTTCTTCATATTGCAAAGTCTTTTCTCCATAGGGGCTTCATGTATTGTCCCTGTAACTGTTTTATCAACACTAGCTGTAAAGTTAAACAGCAACCCAGAGACTCAGTAGTGCTTTTCTGGGTTTTGATGAAAGGGAAAGTGTCCAAGTGTTCTTTAGGCAAGACTGTGTTTGTTGAACTTCCTTCCTTGACACAATATCTTAAATGAACAGCTTTTTAGGAGGAAGTTTCATTTGACTCAAGGTTCTTGTAGTCTCATTCTGTGGTCAGTTGGCCATGAGACCCGTGCCTACAGTGACATAGAGCTTTTATTAAAAGTGATTGACTAAAAATATGGCCACCTCTTGAATGTCAGAAAGCAAGGAAAAGGTGCTACCAGATTGTGGACATGGCTCAAACACAATTATCTACAGACATACCACTTCCCAATATGGCCCAAACACACTTAATTATGTACAGACATACCACTTCCCAGTACAGCCATGTTGGGCAAACAAGCTTGTAGATGGACTTCCTTGCCAACAATTGAATAAAAACTAAACTACACATGTTCAATTTACATAGCCTGAGTGAACAATGTGGTATCATTCAAGATTCCCAGTTGATTGAGCACATTCTCAAGAGAAAGACGATATATGAGTAGGGAAAATGCATCCTTGAAGAGCTGTAGCATTCACTGATGCTATGAGAGACTCAGTAGTGAAGGCTACAGCTAGTGCTTTCCCTGGTGTGGGGGTGGGAACTGCTAAAGTGGAGGCTTCATCTTACCAGTCGTTCCAGAATTCCAGTCCTCCTCAGTCGTTAAAATCCCTCTTTGCTTCCTATTGCTGTGATGAAAAACAGGACCACAGATTAACTTGAAGAGGAAAGGGTTTATTTAGCTTATAATTCATGATCACAGTCCATCACTGAAGGAAACCAAGGTAGGAACTCAAGACAGGAACCTAGAAACAGAAGACACAGGCCATGGAAACCATAAGCTTACTGGCTTGTTCCCATACCTTACTCTACCTGCTTTCTTTTAACACCCAGGACTATTTCCTTTTCAAAAAGAACTGGAACCTTAGTAGAGAGAAATAAGAAAAGAGGAAATTTAGAGGAAAAAACAGAAAGAAATTCTTCTTTTCAAGCATGAGCTCTGACATCAACATTGGTCAGGATGATCTAGGGACAAATACTATAACCAATATATGTTACTGCTACTATTTTTATTTACACACTCACAAGTACATTATGACAAAATGGCCTTCAGCAAGTTGGAAATTTGGAGAAGTGTGCAACCAGTGTTGCCTAGTCCCAAAAACCTGAAATCTTTGATATAAGAAAGACCTATAATTCAGCCTGTACTTGAAACCCTAAAGTCTCCTGTAAACTAGGAGAGAGTCCAGGTTCACAGGCTGAAGAAGGTGGAGTGTGATAGTCATGAGCAGACACAGCAACTCAGTCATGGGGGCTCAGGAAGAGGGAGCCTTGACAAGTGACAAGTGTTGCCGAACCATATGCTGCCATCCATGCTCAGGACAGGTTTCTTCTCAATTCAGTGACCTATATTTAGTCATCTCTGAAATGACTTCAGAAATAGAACCCTGTTTTCTAGGAAGCTCTCGGTCAAGATGACAACTGATTTGTTTACTGTTCCACTGCTGTGAGGAAATTCCATGACCAAAGCAAATCTTTTATAAATAAGCACTTAATTGGGGCGCTTGCTTCCAAATTCAGAGGATTAGTCCATAATCATTATGACAAAAAGTAGACAGCCATGGCACAGGAGTAGTAGGTGAGGGCTTTTATATCCTGATCCACAAACAGAGAGAGGGAGAGGTTGAGTGTGTGTGTGTCTGTGGGGGTGGGGGGGTGGGGGGGTGTGTGTTTAAAAGTAAATTTTATTTGCCTGTTTGTTTGTCACTTTGGATGATTACTGCCTCTGTTAATCTAGGCCTACTCCCAGTAGCTTCTAGTCTCCATACAATCTTATCTAGGCCTAGAATATTTTTAGCCTCATAGAATGCTGAATAAACTGACATTTTCTAACACCTTTTGAACTCTGAGTGGCAGTTTCAACTCAGCTACTCTGTTTCAAACATTTCTCTGAGATGACTGATTCAAACTACTTTTTCTCAATTCTGACTGAATTGCTCTACTTGTCCTCAAACTAACTCTAACAATCTATTGTAATCTCCTGACTCCTTCTTATTCTCTGGCTCATTCTGTCTTCACCTGTGTCTAGCTTGTTCTCTCTTCAAACTAACTCTGTAAAACTCTTCCAGTAAAACTGCCTCCTCTCCATATGAACTGAACATAACTGAATGGAACTGCATGAATTCAACTGAACTGTACCAATCTGCACTGAATGGAACTTAACTGAATGCCACTGTCTTGCCTGAAAAAAACTGAAATGCACTCAATGAACTGCCATCATTTCTCTCCTCTCTTAAGTTGCCTTTCTTTCTTCCTGTTCTTGTGAGAGATGGGTATATTGTATTCTGTCAAATATTTCTTTTATTCTCTTATTTGTCATTTTGTCTGCCTCTCAGTTAGACAAGACTTTCAAATATGGGTGCTTCCTTCTACAAACTACCTTCATTGTTTGGGATTAAAGGTCTACAGTAAGGGCTTATCTGTATTTGAGCTAGATCATATAAACCTAGAAGGTCTTTGGCTCTGATCAGAGCAGCCATGTTGCTGGATTAAAATTTCTCTACAAGAAATGGAAGACAGAGTGAAGGGGGTTGGAGATTGGACCTAGTGTGTCTTTTGAAACTTCAAGCCCATTTCCAGTGACACACCTCTTCCAACAAGGTCATGACTCCTAATTCACAAAACAGTTTCATTCCCTGCTGACTAAGCATTCTGAGCCTATGGGAACTTTTCTAACCCAAACCACCATGGTAAGAAATATTACCCATCACACAGGCCAACCTCTTAATCACATGTTTTATGCTGAACAACAAATTCCCACCTGCACAGTCACACTCAGAAAGAAAGAGAGCATTTCTCATGTTTGACCACTTGGAAGTCTTAGATTTGTGACCAAGAGTGGTTTTGTCACAGTCACAGAGAGGGTTGCAGACAGGTCATGTGTTAACCCAGCCTTCTAACTTTGTTTATCATGGTATGTGGATTCTTACTTGGGAATTTAATAAGTTGATAGCCATATTATTCAAGACAGGCAAAAAAAATTGAAAAGAACAGAGATGAATGAAATGGATTAGTAAAATTATATATATATATATATATATATATATATATATATATATATATATAT